>NC_135821.1:57767412-57906062 GCF_964213995.1 Mustelus asterias | reverse complement strand
TCTTCATATTGTATCTGTGTCTAATACAGGTTGCGCATGTTAAATTCTACATTTTTACAGCTGCACAATCCTTTATTCCTGAACAGTGACAACCAGGAAAACACAACAGAATTAGAAACAAAATGTGGCTTTTTGTCTATTTTTAAGAAAAAATCCTAAATTAGTTTTCTTTTACAGAGTTCACTTTTTCAAAGCAGAACACTACTTATATACTGTTTCAGTTTTTAGATTGAACGTAGCAAGAATTTAAGGCATCTCTTAAGACAGGTTTCAATCCTATTAGAAACTATGCTATTTAGAAGTTCCTATTAAAAACAGGTGGTGTCCTGACTCCTTCATTGGCACTAGATGGTAGAAAAATGTGAACAATGAGATCACTGTACGGTACTAGTCTACAATTAGAATATTAGTAACATCACTAAACAAACTGTGTACCATACTAGTCTCACTACCATACTAGTCACACTGTCAGAAACTGATCAGGTTGGTGAATGAGTTAATGCTGTGACCTCTAGTATCAGATGCAATATTGTATTTATGAACATTGTGGATTTGCACACACAGATTATGTCTTTAGGATGAGACATTAAACAGAGGACTCTCCCAGTGAATCACACAATTCAAGAGAGTTCTCCCCAGTGCCCTGGCCAATATTTATCCCTCGACGGACATCACTTAAATAAAAAACAGATTATCCGGCCATTATCTCATTGTTGTTTGCGGAACTTTGCTGTGCCTAAATTGGCTGCAGCTTTTTTTCCTGCACTACAACAGTGATTCCGATTTGAAAAAAAACACTGCAAGGGTTGTAAAGTGCTTTGCGGTGACCCTGAGACTGCGAAAGGTGCTATATAAAATGTGAGTTTTCTTCCCTTCCAACTGCAGCGCAAGGATGGATTCTAGTCCAAAGGATTGGGCAAGTCGAGGCGACACCTGATTTTCCACAATCTACTGCATAAGTTCTTTGAATTTTTGTTCAGAACCATCCCCACCCCCACCCCCCCACTGCTCTTTAGGATAACCGCCCCATCCAAAAGAGTAAATTTCCAGAATTAACATAGATTTTTGAATGGGTGTCATCCATTTCCTTTCATTCTTGGCACCTCAGTAAAGTTAGCAGATGTGATTCAAGTGCTGGGGCTCAGAGTTAAAAGCATTGCAGATAAAGCATTTTTTTTTTGTGTGAGCATTGAATCGATCAAGTTGTAATCCTATTGATAAATCAGTCAGTATTTTTCAGGCCAGAAACCACCTTCGATGTTATGGTGCCTAGGGTGCAATCATTACATTGTACAGCAGACACGTAGATAAGCCACTCGACCAAAAGCACAGTACTGCAGATGCTGGAAATCTGTACGATAAACAGAAAATGCTGGAAGTACTCTGCAGGTCTGGCAGCATCTGCGTGGAGAGAAACAGAGTTAACGTTTCAGGCCGATGACCTTTCATCAGAACAAAAAGGTTCTTGATCAAATTTAATCCATTCGATTCAATAGAATCGCAGAAAGTACGGGGAGTGGAGTGTAAGTCTACAATGGTGTCATTATATTGCTTTAAAAATGAACTTTCAGTGCATCTGGTTCAAAGACTGCATAATCTGTTGTTAAAGTAATAACAGCAAATTGGGTGACTGTAAAACTTACATTTGTATAGCACCTTTCATGAACTCAAAACACTTTACAGCCAAGGAAGTGCTTTTGAAATGTAGGTGCTTTTGCAAAGCAGGAAACACGGCAGCCAATTTGTGCACAGCAAGCTCCCACAAACAGCAATGTGATAATCGCTAGGTAATCCATTTTTAGTGACATTAATTGAAGGATCAGGAGACCAGGGATAATCTTCTCGCTTTTCTTCGAAGTAGCGCAATGAGATATTTTATGTTGACCATTGAGGGCAGATGGGTCTTTGCTTCAACATCTCATCTGAAAGACAGCGACACCACTGCCAGTGCAGGACTCCATCAGTACTGCAGTGGAACGTCAACCTTAGATTTTGTGCTCACTTTCTGGAGTGGAGCTTAAAGCTCCACAACCTTCTGACTCAATAACCCACTGAGCCATGGTGGTGCGATTACCCTTCTATGGTGCTGTGTGTGAAGAAGTAATGTCAAGATAAGGGAAAATAATCTCACTTCATATGCACAGAGCGTCGAAAATATTTTGGAAGTAAAAATCCATTTGCATAGCACAACCTCAAAGTGGCGCTACACAGAATATGTCAACTTCCCGGGGCACACAGTGCTGAATCCAAAAATGTGCAGGTTAGGTGGATGGGCCATGCTGAATTGACCATTAGTTTCCAAAGATGTTTAGGTTAGGGGGATTAGCCATGTTAAATTGCTCCTCAATGTCCAAAAATGGGTAGGTTAGGTGGATTGACCATACTAAATTGTCTCAGTGTCCAAAGATGCGTAAGTTAGGTGGATTAGCCATGGTAAATGTGAGGGGTTATGGGGATGGGGCAGGGTGGTGGGCCTGGGTAAAATGTTCTTTCGGAGAGTCAGTGCAGACTCGATGGGCTGATTGGCCTCCTTCTCCACTGTAGGGATTCTATTAATGAGTTGCCGTGGAGGTAGCAGCCCATGGCACTGCCTGCCCCAGGGTATGTGAATAGTCAGGATAGTGCCACTAGAAGCAGCGCTAGGTGAGCACATTACCATCCCTTTGTCTTTGCTATGAGAGCATTATTAATAAAATTAGTATCAGTGAGTGAGTATATTGGTACTGTATTGTAGTGAGATTTGACAGGATAAGGTTGATACCATCTTATCTATCACACAGAGGGCATTTTTCAATCATATTATAACCATGCTACTTTTTTAAAATGCCCCAGCTCAGTTTTATGCGATGCACAGGAAATTTAGATTGCGATTGGAAATTTAGATTGCGATTGGAAATTTAGATTGCAATTAGCCCCAAATGGCTTTATGCTGCAACAGCAAATTCTACCCCAATTTTGTATTTACGGAGTAGGAGAAATGCATCTCTGTCGTACAAGAAATACTTTCGCAGACTGTACTAGACCATTAGCTTCAGAAACACACTAGCTTGTCAAACATTCTGCAGTGGGTGCTTTGGAAGTGGTACCTGACATTTTTTAAAGTATTGATATTTTAATATCAAACAATATATATGGTGCTAACTGTTGGGGTTAATTTGATCTTTGCTCTGACTGCTGTTTCAGGAGTCCTAAAATACTGCTGTAATTCATTCCAGCCAAAAATGCTGAAATTTTGTGCTGCCTCTCTGCACTCTCATTGAATAGAAATCTTTAGATGTAACCTGAACTATTCTACTGGATCTGTAGAAGGATATAAGGCACGATGAACTGAGGAACTAGCTATCACCTATATTAACAAGTGGTATCGGTTATTCCCAGAGATATCTTTGCAGATGTTGAATTCCCAAACTATCTCATCGCATTCCATAAACGTCGATTAAAAATGGAGTTTGGTTCTGTCGCTCATCAAAATTAAAATAAAATATGATGATTGCAAGCAGTTTTGTGATGCATTTTTGGTCCTTACTGTAGCTGTGCTGTGTAGACAAATAGTGCTTTCAAATATTTTAAATTTAACATGACTTAGTATTGCAGTCTGCCTAAGATATTTCATTAAGAAGTTTAACAACACCAGGTTAAAGTCCAACAGGTTTATTTGGTAGCAAAAGCCACACAAGCTTTCAAAGCTCTAAGCCCCTTCTTCAGGTGAGTGGGAATTCTGTTCACAAACAGAGTTTCATACCATTTCATGATATTTCAGACCACTATAATATTTCATACCACAATGATATTTCATACCACTAAAGCAATGAGCCCTTTGTATTGGGTGCGATGTTGTATCGATATCCGTTTGATGATTTGAAATCTGTTCAATGTTGTTTCAGAACCAGAATCGTGTTAAATGTGCAAGAGACAGGGAAATATTCTACTTAGAATCTTATGGGCCTATCCTATCCTGGCTGTGGTAGTTCATGGAGGCCTCTCTCCTTACTTAGCCCCACCCTTGATGTGGAATGACACCCCTCAAGCTGTATAACCAATTGTCTCTCTAATGTTCAAAGTCTGCTACACCTGGAATAGCCACAGAACCAGCTACTTCGTTAAGCAAAAATATGATTTAACCTCTTAAACACTAAATATATGCAAACAGAATTAGACTGAGATGTATTGTTGCTGAAAATGCTTTGTTTTGCATTATGTATGTTCAGGTTTGAAATCACAAATGCATTTTTGAATGTGATTGCGGCATTAGTTGCATTTCTGGAGCAAGTTGGCAAATAGAATAGTATTATTTTGTTTGTTGAGAGGATTACTGTGAGGATTGTTAATTAGTTCAGTTGGCTAGCTGGCTAGAGTGTGGAACCAAATTCTGCCAACGGCATGGGTTCAGTGGGTTCAGTTCCTATCCTGGCTGTGGTAGTTCATGGAGGCCTGCCTCCTTACTTAGCCCCACGCTTGATGTGGAGTGACACCCCTCAAGCTGTATAACCAATTGTCTCTCTAATGCAGAGAGATGCCTGTGGTCCTTTGTGAACTATGACGAATTACTAAAGAGGATTCTATACTATTGGCAAAGAATGTAGCTATTCCAGGTGTAGCAGACTTTGAATATTATTTTATTTCTGTTGTTAATGTCAGTTCTGGTGATGATTCAGACTATCAGGATGTAAAGAGGCTATTAATGATCAGATACAATTGAAAGCCTTGCTCAGTTGCATATAGACGTTCTAATATTGTGACTATATGAATTTGTGCGGTCCAGGAGCACAAACGTGTCAATGTATACTACCTTTAATATGGCTTTGTCAGTGCTATAGGCCCATAAGATTTTAAGTAGAATATTTCCCTGTCTCTTGCACATTTAACACAATTGCTACTTAATGCTATTTAAATGGTTGCTATGAGGAATTTTACTATGAGGAATATTGCTGAAAAAAAGTACATTTTGTCAAAGCTTTTCATCTTGCACACATCAGGGGAAAAAAGTACATTTTGTCAAAGCTTTTCATCTTGCACTCATCAGGACAATCACAGAGCTTTGACAAAATGTCTCTTTTTTCAGAAATACTCAAGTTCTGTGCTACCAAATGACTATGAATAGTATTGTATTATTCTTCTCCTTCAGGTCTCTACCTGAAGTTAGGTCCATGGTGATTATGCACTGATCCACAGCAAAGTGATTTTACTGTGGGCAGGGTGAGGAGGTATGCAGGCTTTGAGTCTGGAAATGGGGATCAAACCCAATGCCGTTGGTGTTAATCTGATCTACACGCCAGCTGACTGTCACCCCATATTATATATATAAGTAAATACCATCTTGTGGGGGAAGAATGCAATGTTAATAAAATCCTTGTTGTTGCTTTTCAACGTATTTAATGCAAATTTGATCAATATCAGATCTGGTTCTAAATCTTGGCATTTCAGAACCTGGGCTTGAAGACATGCAAGGCCAGCTTGCTGTCATGCAGGTTCAGACTGATGCCATCATGGCTGTGGATTACCGTGTGCAAAAGGGACTTGAAACGAGTGTCACAGCAGTCCAACAATCTGTCCTCCAATAGATGACTAGGATTGTTGAGGTGCCACTCCAAGATAATGGGTGTGGCTTCAGGGAGCATGGAGCTGCTGTTCTTTCACAAGAACCATTTGTTCTCCCTCTCCTGTGAGTGCCCTTGCTGTTACCTGCTAACCAGCCAGTGTATTGAGCATTGAACTGCATATTTCTCTGTCGTATCGTTGCACACCAGCTGGATGATCAAGCAGTGGAATCCATTTTGGTTGGGGTGCACCTCAGAGTTGACATGCAGCACCTGCAAATCACCATCTGAATTGAATTGATGTTATTGTCACATGTGAGTAATAAATACAGTGAAAAGCATTGTTTCTTGCAAGCTGTTACAGACAAAACATACCATTCATAGAGTACATAGTGGAGAAGGAAAGGATAGGGTGCAGAATAGAGTGTTGCAGTTATTGATAGAGTGATGAGAAAGATCAGCTTAATGAATGATAGGACCATTCAAAAGACTGATTGCAGCAGGGACGAAGCTGTTCTTGAGTCAGTTGGTATGTGTTTTCAGACTTCTGTATCTTTTTCCTGATGGAAGACGGTGGAAGAGAGAATGTCTGGGGTGCATGAGGTCCTTGATTATGCTGGCTGCTTTCCCGAGGCAGCAGGAACTGTAGATGGAGTCAGTGGATAGGAGGCTGGTTTGCATGATGGACTGGGCTACGTTCACAACCCTTTGTAGTTTCTTACGGGTCTTGGTCAGAGCAGGAGCCATACCAAGTTGTGATGCAACTGGAAAGGATGCTTTTTATGGTGCATCTGTAGAAATTGGTGTGAGCTGTAGTGGACATGCCGAATTTCCTTAGCCTTCTGAGAAAGTAGAGGCGTTGGTGGGTTTTCTAACTATTGTGTTGGCATGGAAGGCCAGAATAGATTGTTGGTGATTTGAACACCTAGAAACTTGAAGCTCGCAACCACCTCCACTTCATCACCTTTGATGTAGACAGGGGCATGTCCTCCGCTACGTTTCCTGAAGTTGATGACTATCTCCTTTGTTTTACTGACATTGAGGGAGAGGTTATTGTCGTCATACCATTTCACCAGATTCTCTATCTCTTTCCTGTACTTCAACTTGTCATAGTTTGAGATCCGACCCACTACGGTGGCGTCACCAGCAAACTTGAAAATGGAGTTGGAGTGGAATTTGGCCATGTGGTCATAAGTGTATAAAGAATATAGTAAGGGGCTAAGGACACAGCCTTGCAAGGCACCGGTGTTGAGGATAATCGTGGAGGAGATGTTGTTACCTATCCTTACTGATTGCGGTCTGTCGGTTAGGAAATCTAGGATCTGTGTAGTCAACTGTGCCTTACACCATGGGGAAACGTGCAGTCCTAGTAAAGCTGCATCCTTACTCCTCCTGGCAAGAAAGACTAAAATGTAGCAAACTCTTAATTAGTAAAGAGTCTCCATGACCTCCATTTGCAGTAGCAGTCAGGATGACTGCTGTCATACTGTCGTATGAAGAGTGATTGAACAGTTTAGGCCTATACTCTCTGGAATTTAGAAGAATGGGGGGGGAGATCAAATTGAGGTATACAAGATGATAAAAGGTATGGATAAAGTAGATGTGGAGCAGATACTTCCTCTTGTGGGACATTCTAGGACGAGAGATCATAGTCTTAGGATAAGGGGTAGCACACTTAAAACAGAGTTGAGGAGAAAACTACTTCTCCCAAAGGGTTGTGTATCTGTGGAATTCGCTACCCCAAAGTGTGGTTGATGTTCGGACAGTGAGTAAATTTAAGGAGAAGTTAGATAGATTTTTAATTGGTAATGGGTTGAAGGGTTATGGGGAGAAGACAGCAAAATGAGGATGGGGAGCATATCAGCCATGATCGAATGATGGAGTGGACTCGATGGGCTGAATAGCGTAATTCTGCGCTTATATCTAATGAATTTATGAAACTGAGATGTTGCAAATGACTCCAGCTCCAGTGTGAAAGGAGCCAGGCCCACTGCCTCGGTCACTTTCAAAGCCAGTGGCAGTGCCATTCTCACCCTGCTCTGAGGTTGCAGTTGCGGTTGAAACAGGTAGCAGATTACAGTGAGGACCTTCATGATGAAGCACAGACAGCTCTGCACTCAGGTGTGGGTAAGCCAATTGCTTCCTGAACACCCTGAAAGGATATGACTTCCTGTTGAGTGCCCTCCTCCTCCTCCTCCCCGTTCCAGCAGCTTGGCATTCTCTGCACGTCATTTCCAAGAGGAATAACTGTACACATATATCTGGAACAGCCAGTTTGTGTAGAGACCTTCAGGTTAGTAAAAACACCTGGTGTACTACTTCTTACAACCATTTGCGACTGTAAATAACTTAACAAGTACCAAACACTTGGAGAATTGTTGCAACAGCCAGAAGAAGTCAACCAGCAACAAAGCTGTAAGTAGTCAATGGTCCCTTTAATTAGTATTGATGGAAGTCCTTCCTCTACTGAATGTGTGTTCAGCTGTTTTAGGTTAAGAGAGGGCATCTGGTGGAGGGTTGAGCTTCGTAATGATATGGCAATGGCAATGTAGCAGATTGACGTCATGATCTGCTGCCTCTGCAAACACCTGACAGACTTTCACTGTGCATGCGCTAAAATCAGGAAAGATTAAACTGTCATCCTCAAACCTCTTCAGTAGCAACTTGCACCACACATAGCCTTAGGCCTTTGTCATGCTGGCATATCAGTGCTTCCTTTTCCCAGCTGTGGTCCAGTCCATTTTTGTAGTCCCACAAACACACCTTGTTCCAGAGTGGAGAGGCAGTGGCATAGTGTGATTATCACTGATCTAGTAATCCAAAGTCTCAGGGTATTGCTCTGGGGACCCGGGTTCAAGTTCCACCTTGGCCAATGGTGGAATTAAAAGTCTAATGATGACCATAAAATCACTGCCAATTGTTTTAAAAACCATCTGGTTATTAACGTCCTTTAGGGAAGAAAATCTGCTGTCCTTACCTGGTCTCGCCTCCATGTGACTCCAGATCCACAGCAATGTGGTTGGCTCTTAACTGACCTCTGAAATGGCTGAGCAAGCTACTCAATTCAAGGATAATTAGGGATGGGCAATGAATGCTGGCCCAGCCAATGATGCCCACATCCATGAATGAATAAAAGAAAAGTATTTGACCTCCACTTCTCTCTGTCTCCTAGTGGATGTCAGTTCAATGCCTGGGTTGCTAACTAACTACCATCTCTTCTGTTGAAATCCAAAGCATTTAGACACCTGTTTGTAATGATGCTCTGCAGAGTGGTTTATTCATTCATTATCTGAATACGTTAGTTCTATTGATCAGTCAGTGGATTACAGTGATAAGTCAGATTACTCAAAGAAGACCATTGGGAGAATTTTTTTACAGCATTTAAAGAGACAGGACACTAATCAATCCAAGTTCTGTTGTAATAATTGTATACGTTATATAATATATAAATAGAAGAAGCTGGATAAATGCAGCAGGTCTGGCAGCATCTGTGGAAAGAGAAACAAGAGTTAATGTTTTGAGTTCGTATGCTGCTTCTTCAGAGCCGAAGAGGGATAGAAATATGATTAATTATATAGTTGGAAAAGGTGGATCAGAACAGAAGATCAGGGATAGGTCGAAGCTAAGGAGGGATTGACTTAGATGCCATGGACACAAGACAAAGAGCATGTTAATGGTAACATTAAGGCTAAAGAAGGTATGATAGCAGAATGTGTTAATAGGAGAACAAAGGTCAGCATTCAGTGAAAGCAAAACTAAAGAGCAAGTGATAGATGGCCTTGTTGGGTGGGGGCAGGGTGGCATTGGGACAAACAAAGAAAACAGAAAGAAGTGTTCAAGATGGAGAAGAAAAGTCTCAGTTTAGAGATGTTGAACTCAATGTTGAGTCCAGAAGGCTGTAAAGTGCCTAATCGGAAGATTAGGCACTCCAGTCTGGGTTGGGCTTTGCTGGAACATTACAGCAAGCCAAGGACAGACATGTGGACATTTGGGCAAGATTGTGAGTTGAAATGGCAAGCAGCAGGAAGGTTGGGGTCATGCTTACAGACTGAACGGACAATCCAGCATTTTCTGTTTTTATTTTAGATTTCCATCATCTGCAGTGTTTTGCTTTTACCCATTATAATAATATTGTCTACCTTGTCTCATTGTACAACACTGTATCCTCATCTCTATTACATCTTCTATTAGGGTATGCAGTCCCCGACTGGGGGTTTTATTACCTCTAGTAATTTTAGTTAAATTTGCCCTCAAGAAAATTATGTAGGAAATTGATTATTTAAGCCCTACTCAACATTTCTTTTTGCTTACTGGTTGGGATTGGTATAAACAATGCTATACCTAAATAATAAAAACAAAAATTGCTGGAAATACTCAGCAGGTCAGGCAGCATCTGTGGAGAGAAACAGAATTGACATTTCAGGTCATCTTAAAGGCCATCCTGACCTGAAACATTCCGTTTCTTCCCACAGAAGCTGAGTATTTCCAGCATTTGTGTTTTTATTTCAGATTTCCAGCATCCGCAGTGTTTTGCTTTAATGTTAAGAAACATATAGTTGATTGGTTACGGTCATGTTAAAAGTATGAATGTCAACATGTCTGATGGGCCTAGTCATTTCTGAATTTTTGGTAGAAGTTGACCGTCTGGGATGAGACACAGTGGACTGATGAATCAATTGTAAGTATTTCTGTGCTCAAGAATTGTCTGGAACTCCAACCTATACTCGATTATTTGAAGCTAGATAGGGCTCATCTCTAACCAGTCTCCAACGAGTTAACTAAATTTTATTTCTTTGAGATCAGGGCATTGGATTTTCCACTCAGACAAGTTGATTTTCTATCCCTTATGCTCATTAGCAGAACCAAGGATAATAAGTGCTATAACCATGTACCTTAGCTAATACTGTATCAGCAAACATTTTGAGGATAGATTCATTCCTGGAGTGTTTTTATTAACTACAGCTGTAGTTGCCTCTTCAACCTCAAGCCAAACCCTGTGGACTACATACAAGCACAAGTGGACTAAACAGTGAAAGAGGACATTATTGGATTATCTAGTAGATGTGATTATTGCATCCACCTATTAGCTAACTTATTGAGTCATTGATCTCCAATGCTCCTGTTAGTTCCAATGAGGCATTTAATGAATGATTTTTTTGAAATGATGCCCAAGAGCCTACTGTGATCAATGTTAGACTAAGAGTGAGATATATTTGCCATACTACATAAACCAGACGATATTTTTTGCTTTGCAGTGAGTTCAAACAGCCCTCACAAAACGGACAGATCCTTACTAAGTTAAGCTATAAATGATGCAGTATAATTTCTTATGCGTTTGCCACAGAAATGGTCAGAATGATGAGCAGTGATGAATGCTTCGAATACCACTGTGAGATAACACATGCTACAGAATCCATTGGGTACGGCAGTTTTAACTCCTGCCATTTGATTCGACAATTCAAACGAACGGGCTTCCAAAGCACTATAATGCACTATACATTTTTTAAAAAATCTATGACTGAATATCACCAATCGATTAGAGCAAATGGCAGCCTTCGAGCAGGTTCCTGGAGGAATCCTCCTGAATTAATGGCTCTTATGGTTTGTATGTAATATCTACCCTGCCCCCCCCATTCCCTTCCCTTCCTCCCCCAACTCCCCAACCCCCGATGGCCAAGGCCTGCCTGTCTGCCTATGTGATGTTGGCTTCCCTAAAGTGTCTCACATGTCATTGAGGATGCCTCAGTATTGAGGCACTTTTTGCCCTGGTGTTGCAGCCCCATCAAGGGCCACCACTAGGGTGACGCACCTCAGGCTGCCGTGTGCTGCCGGTCCTGGACCCGGCCTGCTAAATGGCCATTCCTGGAAAACTGCTGTTCTAGAGTCCTGCCACCAGCTGAAATGGTGTCTTGGCTCCCATTTTTGGCCCAATAGGTAGGACCTTTCTTTTCCCATGGGTTGGTGGGCATCAGTGGCAAGACCAGCATTTGTTGCCCATCCCTAATTGTCCTTGAACTGAGTGGCTTGCTAGGCCATTTCAGAGGGCTGTTAAGAGTCAACAGCACTGCTGTGGGTGGGGAGTTACATTTAGGCCAGACTGGGTAAAGACAGCGGACTTCCTTCCCTAAAGGACAATTGTCAATCATTGATACCTGCGTGGCCACCATTACTGAGACTAGCTTTTAATTCCAGGTGTGGTGATTAAATTTAAATTCACCAGCTGCCATGGTGAGGTTTGAACCTGTGTCCCCAAACCATTAGCATGGGCCTCTGGATTGCTAGCTCAGTGATATTAGCCACGACATCATCTCCTCAACCGCCACGGAAAAACTCACCGAGATGATAGCCTTTTACATGGCACGGTGGCATAGTGGTTAGCACTGCTGCCTCACAGCGCCCAGGACCCGGGTTCAATTCCCGGCTTGGGTCACTGTCTGTGGGGGGTTTTCTCCCCATGTCTGCATGGGTTTCCTCTGGGTGTTCCGGTTTCCTCCCACAGTCCAAAAGATGTGCGGGTTAGGTGGATTGGTCATGCTTAGTGTCAGGGGGACTAGCTAGGGTAAATGCATGTGGTTATGGGGATAGGGCCTGGGTGGGATTGTGGTCGGTGCAGATTCGATGGGCCAAATGGCCTCCTTCTGCACTGTAGGATTTTATGATGCTACACATTGAGTGTTTCTTTACTCAGTGTGTTATCAGCTCAAATTTCAGCTTTCCAGGAAATGATTTCTGCAGTCTAAACAAGTTTACAGATTGGAAACATTTACACGGAATCAGCAGTCATGCCATCTAACTGCTGCAATTAACTTCTTGGCAGGAAGTTAAATAATTCAGTATTCTCACTTTGTGAAGTGAAGTATTTCTCACACGTGAGAAATTGAATCAACTTATATCCATTTCCCTTAGCACACAACGAAAGCACGAGAGATCAGGAAAAATGTAACTTGCTTGGGGCACTAATATACATATTGGCTCACGCACCCTTTGTTTCCAAAGGAAAATAAAATTGCGGGCGCCATCCTCTGCCACAGTTACTTTCCTTGAATGACAAAACCGTTCAGGTTATGTCAGAAAACAAACAACATGACCTCAATTCTTTCCCATGTACAAAGCCAGAAATGAAATAGTTAGAGTCATAGAGGATTACAGCATGGAAACAGGCTCTTCGGCCCAACTTGTCCATACTGCCCCTTTTGTTAACGACTCAGCTGGTCCCAATTGCCCGAATTTGGCTCTTATCCCTCGATAGCCATCTTACCCATGTAACTGTCTCAACGCTTTTTAAAAGACAAAATTGTTCCCACCACTACTACTACCTCTGGCAGCTTGTTCCAGATACTCACCACCCTCTGTGTGAAAAAATTGCCCCTGTGGATCCTTTTGTATCTCCCCCCTCTCACCTTAAACCTATGCCCTCTAGTTTTAGACTCCCCTACCTTTGGGAAAAGATATTGACTATCGAGCTGATCCAGCTAACTATCTAGCTACACACTGTTGAAATCAGTGTGCCAATTACAGAATTATCCCCCCTTGCAGTTTTCAAAGCTATAAATGCTTTATATAAAAAAAACAGCTACAGGGTGGAATTTTCCCGTTGCGTCCCGCCCGCCACGGGAATCATAGCGGGCGGGACACGGACCATGCAAAGTCCGTTGACCTCGGATGGGATTTTCCGGCTTTGGGGTGAGCGTGGCCAGAAAATCCCACCCACAGAATCCCAATGAGCGGACACATCATTTGTTTCCCAAAATCTGTATCCGGCAACCCCAGACCCCACTCACCTCATTGCGAGGTCGGCATCCATGCTGTGTTCTCTTGGGTACTTTAGTTTTATTTATTAGTGTCACAAGTAGGCTTACATTAACACTACAATGAAGTTACTTCGAAAATCCACACTCCAGTGTCTGTTGTGGTACACTGAGGGAGAATTTAACATGGTCAATGCATCTAAGCTGCAGAGGATTTAAAGGGATGGAGCCCTGACTCCAACTAATTAAAAGTGCAGTCGGCTGCCCCACAACTGGCCATGGCAGAGTTGCCCCCCAGTGACATCAGGCCCTCTGCTACCCTGACAAGCTTCAATCCACAGGATTCTTTTCTTAAATTTATGATTCAGTCAACCAACCATGGCACAAGTTATTTTAAGTGTTGATTGATGCTGTAAGATACTTGTTCATATTAACTGTTTTGTTAAGATTAGCATGACCGTGCAGTTGTATTACTAAGGGCTGGTTGCCCAGTGAGGTTTAATCTGCTATAATGCAACAGCAAACATAAAAGCAGCATTTGTTTCCAAATTCTTGCTCACAGCAGGGAGCCTTGCCAACTGGGAGCACACATGAAATTCAGCTTGCATGGCAAGCTGACATAATGATGTGGTCCACATTTGCGCTAAGCATTCCTGGTTGGAGCCACCCCACCCCCTCCCCACTGTGATTCCCCCTCCCCCGCCACCGGGAATACCACATTGAAAATTACCCCTAAACCTTCCACACGATTTAGTGTGTGCCTGTCTGCGAGACATGATCTGCATGCAACCAAAAACTTGCAGACATGGAAAAGAAACCTACTGAAACGGCGCTGGTTCACCTACTTAATACAAAACAGGCAGTACTGCAAGTGATCAACAGGTCAGGCATATCATCCCTGAGGAGAAGTGACAAGTTAAAGTTTCAAGTGTAACCCTCCATCAGAATCTGAGTCCCGATGAAAGGTCATGCTCGAAGTATTATCTTGTCACTTCTTCCCGCAGATCCAGTGCATGACTTGATGAGTGTTTCAAGCATTTTCACTTTCCGTTTCAGATTTCCAGCATCTGCTGCGTGATATGTTTTCCATTCACTTGATATTCTTCGACAATAAGTACATCAAATGGCAACAAAATGTTCAGCCTTTCTGCGCAGCTTCACTCACCCATTTTAATCATTGATTGAACATTCCCACATTTCCTACCACGGTCAGTAGGCTTCAAATTGGTTGTAAAGCGCTTTGGGATGTCCTAAGGTCTTGAAAAACATTATATAAATGCGCCTCTTTCTTCTTTTTATTGGTAAAGGGCAAAGACAAAAACTAATGTTTGCTTTTAATTTGTTGTAGACTCTGTACTGCAGTGCTCAGAAAGCCAATAATCTCACTTCCCATGGAAACAATAACTGCAGACTTTGGGAGATAAAATGAATCTCCGGTTTTGCTTAAGGCTGTCACTCAGTTTGTAATATTCAAGAAGAAAGTTGCTCGAATAGGCCCGTAAATTATTTTCACGATTTTAAGGATTGTGAATGTTATTTTAGATTTTATACAGTAAGCAGCTTTGTATGAATGAATGAGTTCTCGTAATCCGCTGTATTATCAAAGAGCGTTTAAGTTCAGTAGCAACTTAATTTTAACACTAGTTGCCTGTTTATTGCAATGAGCTTTTGAAATAAAAAAGGAGATATGTGAACAGAATAATGCACTTAGAATCATAGAATCCCTACAGTGCAAAAGGAGGCCATTTGGCCCAGAGAGTCTGCACCGACTCTCCAACAGAGCATCTTACCCTCGACCTATCTCTGCAATCCCACATATTTACCCCACTAATCCACCTAACATCTTGGGACACTAAGGGGCAATTTATCATGACCAATCCACCTAGCCTGCACGTAAGAACATAAGAACATAAGAAATAGGAGCAGGAGTAGGCCATCTAGCCCCTCGAGCCTGCCCCGCCATTCAATAAGATCATGGCTGATCTGACGTGGATCAGTACCACTTACCCGCCTGATCCCCATAACCCTTAATTCCCTTACCGATCAGGAATCCATCCATCCGCGCTTTAAACATATTCAGCGAGGTAGCCTCCACCACCTCAGTGGGCAGAGAATTCCAGAGATTCACCACCCTCTGGGAGAAGAAGTTCCTCCTCAACTCTGTCTTAAACCGACCCCCCTTTATTTTGAGGCTGTGTCCTCTAGTTTTAACTTTCTTACTAAGTGGAAAGAATCTCTCCGCCTCCACCCTATCTAGCCCCCACATTATCTTATAAGTCTCCATAAGATCCCCCCTCATCCTTCTAAACTCCAACGAGTACAAACCCAATCTCCTCAGCCTCTCCTCATAATCCAAGCCCCTCATTTCCGGTATCAACCTGGTGAACCTTCTCTGCACTCCCACCAATGCCAATATATCCTTCCTCATATAAGGGGACCAATACTGCACACAGTATTCCAGCTGCGGCCTCACCAATGCCCTGTACAGGTGCATCAAGACATCCCTGCTTTTATATTCTATCCCCTTCGCAATATAGGCCAACATCCCATTTGCCTTCTTGATCACCTGTTGTACCTGCAGACTGGGCTTTTGCGTCTCATGCACAAGGACCCCCAGGTCCCTTTGCACGGTAGCATGTTTTAATTTGTTTCCATTGAGATAGTAATCCCATTTGTTATTATTTCCTCCAAAGTGTATAACCTCGCATTTCTCAACGTTATACTCCATTTGCCATATCCTCGCCCACTCACTCAGCCTGTCCAAATCTCTCTGCAGATCTTCTCCGTCCTCCACACGATTCACTTTTCCACTTATCTTTGTGTCATCTGCAAACTTCGTTACCCTACACTCCGTCCCCTCCTCCAGATCATCTATATAAATGGTAAACAGTTGCGGCCCGAGTACCGATCCCTGCGGCACGCCACTAGTTACCTTCCTCCAACCGGAAAAACACCCATTTATTCCGACTCTTTGCTTCCTGTCGGATAGCCAGTCCCCAATCCACTTTAACACACTACCCCCAACTCCGTGTGCCCTAATCTTCTTCAGCAGCCTTTTATGGGGCACCTTATCAAACGCCTTTTGGAAATCCAAAAACACTGCATCCACCGGTTCTCCTTCATCAACCGCCCTAGTCACATCTTCATAAAAATCCAACATGTTCGTCAAGCACGACTTTCCCCTCATGAATCCATGCTGCGTCTGATTGTTCGAACCATTTCTATCCAGATGCCCTGCTATCTCCTCTTTAATAATGGATTCCAGCATTTTCCCTACTACAGACGTTAAGCTGACCGGCCTATAGTTACCCGCCTTTTGTCTCCTTCCTTTTTAGGGGTGGCACGGTAGCACAGTGGTTAGCACTGCCGCCTCACAGCGCCAGGGACCCAGGTTCGATTCCCAGCTAAGGTACTGTCTGTGTGGTGTTTGCACATTCTCCCCGTGTCTGCATGGGTTTCCTCCAGGTGCTCCAGCTTCCTCCCACAGTCCAAAAATCTGTGGGTTGGGTAGATTGGCCATGCTAAATTGCCCCTTAGTGTCAGGGGCACCAGCTGAGTAAATGCATGGGGTTACAGGGATAGGGCCTGGGTGGGATTGTGGTCAGTGCAGACCCGATGAGCCGAATGGCCTGCTTCTGCACTGTAGGATTCTGTTTACGTAAAAATTGCAGTTTACGTAAATGAATCTTATTTTGCAAGAAGTGGAACTGAACTTAGCTGAAAATCTACTCCTGGACAAGCAATAGGTGGAGGAGGGATTGACAACATGTAACTTTATCGAAGCTGGATCTAGCCACAGAGAGAAACACAATAGTTTCTGATTTTGTGGAGTTGCGGATTCTTTCAGAATTCAGTGGTCGTTTTCCACGAGAAAGGTTAGCATGCTCGTCCTGACCCTAAGGTTTCCAATCACCCGTATGCTGCTCTCACTGTTATGGCATGGTAGCATAGTAGTTCTATTATTGGACTAATAATCTAGTCAAGAGGCCAGGACCACTAATGATCCAGAGAGATGAGTTCAAATCTCAACTTGACAACTGGGAAATTTAAATTCTGTTAATGAATAAAATCTGAATGAAAAGCCACTCTCAGTAATGGAACTACAGGATGGTCGTAAAAACCCATCTGCTTCATTGACGTCCTTTAGGGAAGGAAATCTGCTGTCCTTGCCTGATCTGGCCTGTGCAAGATTCCAGATTCCACAACAATGTGGTTGGCCCAGCAAGCCACTTCGGGGCATTCAAGAAGGCAGTTCACTGCCACCTTCTCAAGGGCAATTAGAGATGGCCAGCACCAGCTGTGACGGCCACGTCCCAAAGACAAATCCAAAAAAAAAACTTTTTGTCTGAAATCAGAAAGAAAATCCATCTCAATCGGCAGTGCCAGTTGGGGCCATTTCCAATTCGGTGCTCAATCCAACTCTGTCCTGTGAAAACCCATACAGCGCCAGAACTAATTTTGGTTTGAATGTCAATATGGCGGGCACAAGTACTTTTACAACAGGAAACAAAGAAAATGCTTGAAGAGTGACAGCCCATAGTGCATGAAAGGTGTAAAGAGTAGTGAAGATCAAATTGTCAATTAAGCAGAGTGGTCAAATAAGACCACATTTGGGTTTTAAAAATATTTCAAAACATTTCAAATTGGGTTTCAAAAACTTGGCACAAAGGAAGGAAAGCTATGAGAAGCAAAGGCACCCACAGCTTTAAGAGAGAATGAATATTTGTGATTTTGAACATATTCGAAGAATATCAGTGAACGAATTGAAAATGTAGCCCATGCACCAGAACATTGTGTCAACTGGAGACAACCTCAAGAAAACACACACACACACACACACACATACAGAAACAAATGGTTGTCCAATGAGCAAATAATTAGCATCAGTTTCAGTGCACATCTCAGTGACGTTATCCAAAATACATTATGTTCCTTTCCACATCCCAGTTAGCACTGAAATGCATGCCTATCTTCAAAGCCGAGAAAATATGCTTTCCAGCTCGGTTGGCCAAATACAAAGTTGTTGCTGATTTTTGGCCAATGGAAATGTTTTCTCAGTGATTTTAACTTGAAGTCTGAGATGAAAAGCATATCCCACTGACTTGAAGATGTAGTTTGATCATTAGTTTTATTACTTGTTACATTATGGAAGGGAGGGAAAGGAATTTTGGATGATGCTATTTCTGCCATTTAGTGTGGATCAAAACAAATGTTCCTGAGACAGCTCTTTGCTTCACTCGTTTCTTATTAGGCTGGGTGAATAATCATACCCAGCCAGAACTCCAAATTGCCAGCAGGTACTTGCCTCTGATCTCTGTAACATCTCAACAGTTTGGGTAAACAAGAAGACTGAAGAGACAAAGGTGGTTTTATACTGTTATGGAAACTTACTTTGAGTGCCAGTTTCTTCCTGAGTGGGATTTGGTTCCATCTTTGGCAGTCTCAATAAAGTAAAACTGTTTAATTTGCCTGCATTTACAAAACAAGATGTTTATGTGAGGAAAAAAAAATCCTTGATACAATAATGTAAGAGGAAAAGGAAATGAGTAACTCTTTGAATTCTGCATAGCGGAAATAAAATCACCACACATCACATCCGATGTGTAGTTGTGTCACTTGTAGCTCAGTTGGTACCAGTCACACTTCTCATAGCTTTCTGAGGAAGAACAGAGAAATCTGGGCTGACACTGCACTGGGGGAGTGCTAGGTGCTTTCAGAGGTGCTGTCTTTTTGGGTGAGACATTAAATCTAGGTTCTGCCCTGTCAGGTGGGCGGATAAGATCCCATAACACTATTCAAGGGCAGCACGGTGGCACAATGGTTAGCATTGCCGCCTCACAGCACCAGTGACCCAGGTCTGATCCCCAGCCTGTGTCATTGTCTGTGCGGAGTCTGCATGTTCTCCTGTGTCTGCGTGTGTTTCCTCCAGGTGCTCTGGTTTCCCCCCCACAGTCCAAAAGATGTGCTGGTTAGGTGGCGACTCGGGGATTTTCACTGTAACTTCATTGCAGTGTTAATGTAAGCCTACTTGTGACACTAATTAATACATTTTAAAGGAAGGTTGAAAGAGTTATCCCCAGTGCTGGCCAATATTCCTCCCTCTTGCACCATCAGAAAACTGAATTATCATATTGCTGTTTATGGGAGCTTGCTGTGCATAAACTGGCACATTTCTAATATTATAAAGGAGACTACACTTGGCTGTAAAGCACTTTGAGATGTCCCGAGATCATGAAAGGCATTGTAGAAATCCAAGTCTTTCATTTGGGACAGATATGGTGGCACGGTGGCACAGTGGTTAGCACTGCTGCCTCACAGCGGCAGGGACCCGGGTTCGGTATCCGGCTTGGGTCACTGTGCAGAGTCTGCATGTTTCCTCTAGGTGCTCGGGTTTCCTCCCACAGTCCGAAAGATGTGTGGGTGAGATGCATTGGCCATGCTAAATGCTCCCTTAGTGTACCCGAACAGGCGCCGGAGTGTGGTGACCAGGGGATTTTCATAGTAACTTCATTGCATCATTAATGTAAGCCTACTTGTGACACTAATAAAGAAACTTTAGACTGTTTAAAAATTAAACATTAAAGTCATGGTCATGAGACTTGCGTATACTTGCAAACATTTAACTTCCATTATGCTTGGCTAATTTACTAGTTACTAAGCATTGGAATGTATGCCTGTATTCAAAGAACAAAGAACAATACAGCACAGGAACAGGCCCTTCGGCCCTCCAAGCCCGTGCCGCTCCCTGGTCCAAACTAGACCATTCTTTTGTATCCCTCCATTCCCACTCCGTTCATATGGCTATCTAGATAAGTCTTAAACGTTCCCAGTGTGTCCGCCTCCACCACCTTGCCTGGCAGCGCATTCCAGGCCCCCACCACCCTCTGTGTAAAATATGTCCTTCTGATATCTGTGTTAAACCTCCCCCCCTTCACCTTGAACTTATGACCCCTCGTGAACGTCACCACCGACCTGGGGAAAAGCTTCCCACCGTTCACCCTATCTATGCCTTTCATAATTTTATACACCTCTATTAAGTCTCCCCTCGTCCTCCGTCTTTCCAGGGAGAACAACCCCAGTTTACCCTATCTCTCCTCATAACTAAGCCCCTCCATACTAGGCAACATCCTGGTAAACCTCCTCTGCACTCTCTCCAAAGCCTCCACGTCCTTCTGGTAGTGTGGCGACCAGAACTGGATGCAGTATTCCAAATGCGGCCGAACCAACGTTCTATACATCTGCAACATCAGACCCCAACTTTTATACTCTATGCCCCGTCCTATAAAGGCAAGCATGCCATATGCCTTCTTCACCACCTTCTCCACCTGTGACGTCACCTTCAAGGATCTGTGGACTTGCACACCCAGGTCCCTCTGCGTATCTACACCCTTTATGGTTCTGCCATTTATCGTATAACTCCCCCCTACATTATTTCTACCAAAATACATCACTTCGCATTTATCAGGATTGAACTTTATCAGGATTCAAGATGAGATGAAGCTCAAGACCATTACAATAAATCTATTGGCAATAACATGTCATCTGAATGTTGTCAGTGTTTGCTTTGTTATCACCTTTAAACTAAAGTCAACAGATGTTCTGTCCCATTGTATGTTTGCACAAATCTCCTCACGACTGCTAATCCAACATCATTGTATTCCTGAATTCAGCCACAGGAAAGTTCTCAGCAGATGTTGGGAACTTCCCTGCATAAATATATATAAATGCAGCGGAAGAATTATTCTGGGACATTGGGCGAAATTTTCTCGACTTGGTCCCTGCCAGACGATGGAACTGTTTGCGGGTTGGGAACCTGAATGGTGAAGAGGTGGGTTTTGCTGAGGTTCTGCCTCTGTGGCACGACATTAGCATCCTGCCTCTGTGTTTCCAACTGATTGGCATGGGTGAGTGGGATGGTGCGGCCATTCCGTCAAAGGAAGAATTTCTAATTAAAGGGAGCATGGTTAGGGTTACAGTGGCTCGCCAGTACTTGGATATTTAAGATTTCACAGGAATTGGGAGGAGGTCTGGAAAAGTTGTTCCCTGGGTGCCTCACTCTCACCTGGAGGTCCGGCTGTGGGATGAGAAGACTCGCAGTGAGGTAAGCGCTCCCAAGGACAGAAGGAAGAGGAGAAGCTCTCCAACTAAGCAGGTGACGGTCACAGACGAGGTATGCACTCCCGCTGCACTGGCAAATAAGTTTTGTTTCAGGAGGTTGTTGATATCAGTAGCGACTTGCTGTGAGAGCCTCAACCTCCTGAAGCAAAGGTCCTCAAAAGTATCTACCGCATAGATCCCTCTGCCTGTACTCAATGTGCTAGGGTCTCACCTCCTTCCAGCTGGATCTTCATGTTCATCTCCCCTACCTTGTGGATTGAGTTAAGGAGAAGACAGCTGCCAGTGCTCTTGCTGATGCTGATGGTGATGCTGTTGGTTCTGCTCTTGACCCTCATCGGAGATACGAGATGGAGCTGTATAAAGTGCTCCCATGCTGTGCTGGAGACTGCCAGCAGCGAGATACCTCAGTGAGTGAAGCGCTATACAGGTGAAATACCTTCCAAAATGTTAGCCTGGCGAGCGGTGATAGCACTCTTTGAGTGAAGAAGTTCTTTGAACAGCAGCCTCTCACCTGACCATAACTGGAGCTCTTCAGTGTAACAGATCAAAGCCTTCCAAGTTTGTCAGCTTCACTAAATAAGCTCTTCCTGTTCTGCATTTGCCTCTGTGACCCTGGTGGGTTTCTGACAGGTTGGCTGGGAAAACCAGAATCGAGGGGTTAAAACCATTCTTAACTGGCACTTTAATTACTCACCCAACAGATCCAAAATGGTTCCAAGCTTGTCTTCACTGTTTCCCTGTGAAAACCAGGTGGGACGATGTTGGAATCTGTACCCATTGTATTTTCCAGGGGTAATGTAACTCCCCACATGTGCCCAAACCACCTTGTATGGGAAACATTCTGCCGATTGGTACCCGATTCCAAGAGAAGCTATGGGCAAGATGCCAGCGGTGTGTTCTGGACAAACCAGGGAGGAAGCAGAATCTGCAATTTGAAAACAGAAATTAAACTGAATACAATACCAGAAACTCAACTGGACTCAGCACATTAACACTGTGGCTACAAGAGCAGGTCAGAGGCTAGGAATCCTGCGGCGAGTAACTCACCTCCTGGCTCCCCAAAACTTATCCACCATCTACAAGGCGCAAGTCAGGTGTGTGATGGAATACTCCTCACTTGCCTGGATGGGTGCAGCTCCAACAACACTCAAGAAGCTTGACACCATCCAGGACAAAGCAACCCCGCTTGATTGGCACCACATTCACAAACATCCACTCCCTCCACCACCGACGCTCAGTAGCAGCAGTGTGTACTATCTATAAGATGCACTGCAGCAATTCACCAAAGATCCTTAGACAGCACCTTCCAAACCCACGACCACTTTCATCTAGAAGGACAAGGCCAGCAGATACATGGGAACACCACCACCTGCAAGTTCCTCTCCAAGCCGCTCACCATCCTGACTTGGAAATATATCGCCGTTCCTTCACAGTCGCTAGATCAAAATCCTGGAATTTCCTCCCTAGCGGCATTGTGGGCCAACCCAAAGCACCTGGACTGCAGTGATTCAAGAACAGTAAGAAGTCTCACAACACCAGGTTAAAGTCCAACAGGTTTATTTGGTAGCAAAAGCCACACTAGCCTTCGGAGCGCTTGCTGCTCCTTCGTCCACTCACCTGACGAAGGAGCAGCAAGCGCTCCGAAAGCTAGTGGCTTTTGCTACCAAATAAACCTGTTGGACTTTAACCTGGTGTTGTGAGACTTCTTACTGTGTTTACCCCAGTCCAACGCCGGCATCTCCACATCGTGATTCAAGAAGGCAGCTCACCACCACCTTCTCAAGGGCAACTAGGGATGGGCAGTAAATGCTGGCCAGCCAGCGATGCCCATGTCCCATGAATGAATAGCAAAAACAATACTAATTCTTACTCATGCTTTACCTGTTGTAGGAGTGTTTCAATGCATAGCATATGAAAAGTGAGTAACCATTTTTATTTTCCATTGATTTGTGACCTCGAAATAAAAATTAAACGTAGGGCTGTAATATAAAAGCGCCATTAAACACACAGAAACAAACATAGGGATAGTCAAGTTGCTAATGCACGCTTTTAAATGTGACTGGAATTTATCACTGGAGCTAAAGAAATACCATTGTTGGATATCTTCTGCTGACCACATAATCAGTGATGCAAATGAACAACTTAACGGTACAAAAGTCTATGTCTACATATTCCCGCATTCCATAGTTTTTCAGCAACTCTTACGTTGGATAGGATTAGTGGAAGCTCTGGATGCAGCAGACTAAACCTCTGGCCTGCGCACAAGTAGAATCCAAATGAAATTTCTCCTCTCCGCAGAAGCCAGCCATTTGACTACAAACCAGTCTGTGTGATTTGGGTAACCAAACACTTTCGGCATGACAGCTGTTAGCACAGCTTTGTTTATTCACTGGAGGGGACTCATTAAACTTTACTCAGCCCTGATTTATTTGTGGAAAACAGAATGTGCCTGGGTAGCCCTTTTTTTTCCCCACTTTTGTAAACTTGCATTAAACCAACTTGAGCCGCCCTGACTGAAATCCGAGCATTCACAACGGCACCTTTGTGCAGAATGTGAAAGTAGTTGTCTGAGCTGCGGTTTAATTTGGTTTTATCCAACCTGTTATTACAAGACCTGAGGGCGGGAAAGCCACTTTAGCGCATAAAAATAGGATTTCCCCACTTCGACTTGCCCTTTTTGCTCTCACCCTTTTAAGTAGGGGAGGCGAAGGCCTAGTGGGTATTATCGCTAGCCGATTAATCCAGAAGCTCAGCTAATGTCCTGGGGACCCGGGTTCGAATCCCGCCACGGCAGGTGGTGGAATTTTTGAATTCAATAAAAAATGTCCGGAATTAAGAATCTACTGATGGCCACGAAAGGATTGTCGGAAAACCCACCTGGTTCACTTATGTCCTTTAGGGAAGGAAATCTGCCGTCCTTACCCAGTCTGCCCTACATGTGACTCCAGCGCCACAGCAATGTGGTTGACTTTCAACTGCCCTCCAAGGGCAACTAGGAATGGGCAATAAATGCTGGCCACCCAGCGATGCCCATGTCCCATGAATTAATAAAAAAAAGAGGGCAGCTCATATTTGTGAGCCTTGCTATGTAACAGTCAGATTTAATCTTATAACGTTTCTCCAAGTATATTCTGAACACTGGCGCCTGTCTCTAATTTTCTCACAGTACTGATAGCAGTTTGCAAGGACACAAGTTTGGCTTAAAATAAGTGAACTCTCCCCCAAATGGAAAAACAATCCTCGTTATTAAAAGATTATGGTTGAACTGCTTGATAAATTTGAGAACTGGAATGTAAAGAATGGAGCATTATAAACACTCCAAGTGGGTGCTATTTTCTTGGAAGCTGTTCTTTAATGCCACCATGTGAAGTGTGAGTTTGTCTGCCAGGACACACATGGTTTGAAGGATCCCATGTGTTTGCCTAGTCCTTTATTGATAGCATGATCAGGGCCTTAGGGAGGTGGGCATGGTCCCCAAAGGCATTTCTGTCTGTTACAACCATAAGAAGTAGGCCATTTGGCCCATCGGGTCTGCTCCACCATTCAATGAGGTCATGAGTGATCTGATGTCATTCCCGACTTATCACCTTACTGATTGGAAATCTATTCTTGGAGAACCCAGAATCCATTATCCTTCTTAAACAGCTGAGTCCCAGAAAACAAACCTTGTTTGATTGAAAACTCAGACTCTCTGAACTTTGCCGTCAGTTTCACAGTGTTTATTTACACAGCATTTCATAGTTTCAAGGATTTGGTTTTTTGTTTTTGAGTCTTTAAAGGGTCTGGATAATTGACACTTTGATTGCCTTTTAAGTAAGATTACCTTTTTAACATACGAATAAATTACTTTTCTAAAAGCTTTATTTTACACATCCTATTGCCACCATAGACCCATTGGTTCTAAGCAGTGTATAAAGCAATGCAGGGTCAATGGACATGTAAGTGTCACAGCTTGGCATAAGGGGCATGAGGGACAATGGGGGTTGGAGGTGTGAATGGAACAGAAGAACTTGGCATTGCAGATATGAGAGCCCTTGGTGGAAGGGTAGAGCTTGGCATAGTGGGCATGGCGGAAATAGTGGGTGGGTGGAAGGTGTGAAGTGGCATGGATGGGGTATGGGGAATGTTTCCTTGCGAGGAGTGAGGGCTGGAGGTCCTTTGGTGTTTTTATTTTAACTAGGGCAAAGTCCTATAGCACTGAGGTGGGCATTTTAAATGGCTTGCCTCTGAACCTGGCAGTGTGTGTGCTACCTCCAAATGTTTTCCCAGTTTGGCAGGTCTGGTCCCAGCCCTCTCCTGCCTCCAGCCCTCGCCTGCCCCACCTCCCAGCAATGAAGATTCTGCATTTGTGGGCACTTTCACTTCAAGCAGGTGGGCTGAGCTGGAAATATTCCCAATTCCCTCTATCCACCTCAAAAGTCCAAGCCGGAGTTTCTGCTTTGGATGCAATTGGTAAGTTGCACCCAAAATTGTGCCAGTTAGGGATGGGTTCAAATTTCTGATAAAAAATAATTTGCACAAACACAGACTTAAAATCTTCTGTGCTTTTATCAATAGATAAGAAAATGTCTTTTACCACAAAGGTTAAACATTTTACTAAGTGCCCGCTACTCTATTAGTGAGTAACCTGATTTCAATTTACTGAAACTGTCTTTATAAAAAACTACATTGAAACATTTACTCGCTTCATTGATTTCTTAATAAAATACTTTTGACATAAAGAAACTTTAAAAACGCGCCTAGGAATGCCAGTGGACCGAAGAAAATGAGCACAGTTGGAAAAGCCTTCCTGAGCCAGGACCATCAGTGGGATTTTGCAATGTTGACTTGGGCAGCTTTGCATTGGAATCTAAGCCAGTTTGAACTGAATATTAAACCAGGATAAAAGACCGCATGAAACATGAATGCAGGTGGTTTTGTTTGCAACTCACTTATGCTTAAATTTTCCTGATATTCGGCAGTTGATTTCACTTAGGTTGTCCTGATGTCATTAATGGAAACTCTACCCCAAAGACTTCTATCTTGTGAAACTCAATTGAAATAAACTGTAGTATTTTTGTTTGTCCAATTGTGACTTAATGAGATCTACCGAAAGCTTCACCAGCTAGCCAAAAAATATATTGAAAGTTTAAAGAGAGCCTGTTTTTTTAAAAAAATACAAGGAGAAGATACTGACCAAAGATCGCTACCATGAGTCACCTAATGTCTTCACTTGTAAGTTGGCCTTCAAAGACGTTCAAAACCCCCTGTGGGGGACAAAATAACACAGTTTTCTTTTGGGTCCGACTATCTTGAAATGTGTCAGAGGTTTCTGAGTGGAAAGATCTAAAATGCGATCACTTGTTCGACAACAATGTCTGCAAGACATGTTAATCAAATTCCTTTTTGGAATATACAGACAGGAGGCTTAAGAATTGGGTTTGCCAAGCCATAAACAAAGAGAAAAATCAAATCCAAAAAAACACTCCTGAAGGGAGCAGTGAGGAATCTCTCTCCCCTTCTCTTACTTTCTGAAGCTAAGATAGACTTCAGCAAGGTGCAGTTACCTGAACTTCAATTCAACTCCAGGATGTTAAAGGAAACCAGCTAACTTCAAATGACTATGACATTCAACAATCCAATGCCTCAAGGACAATTGAAGGACTTAACTGTAATTCTTTTAACTTATTTGGGCTTCAACGTTTCTCACTTCTGAGATCTGTGTATACGTGTCGTGTCTCACTACTTTTTCTCAGGTTTAAAAACTACTAAACATACTCTATCTCTGATTCAAGAAAACCTGGTTTGATTGGCTCCTTATTAAAAAGCAAATCCATTTGGATTGGAAAAGGCATTTACAGGGAAAATAAAGTTTTAAGAACCCTCTGTTGCGACCACCGAGGGGGCTGAATAAAGTGGAGCCTGTTCACTCCTTCTCACTCGGTCATAACACTTGCTTTAGTAAAGAACAACTTTTTTAAAAATTGCAGTTCAAATCCTTCGACCAAGCCTACCTTAGAAAAATGTTACAAATGTAATTGGTTACAGGCTTGAGAAAGGAATTCTGTATGATTGGTTCAGTTTGTTTATGACTGAAAGCTTTGTTTAAAAATTGAGTGATCAGTGAAGTAAAAATCTAGAAGAATAATCTCAAAGATCAAAAAAGGTAACTCTTTCCCAAGGTATAAAGAGGGCTCTTCAATGTGAATCAGCAAAAATCTCAGCAAACTGCAAGGTGAATTTGAAAATACTTTGTGAAGAACCACTTTAAAGCCCCCACAAAGACTGGGGGAAAAATGTCAAAACCATAATGAGAGGAAGAGTACATAACACAGTATAAATACAGTACCCATCACGTTCCTACCTCTCTTCAGTTCCGAAGAAGAGTCATATTGGACTTGAAACGTTAACTCTGTTTCTCTCTCTACAAATGCTGCCAGACCTGCTGAGTTTTTCCAGCAATTTCTGTTTCTATTTTAGATTTCATAGAATCACAGAATCCCTGCAGTGCTAAAGGAGGCCATTCGGCCCATTAGTCTGCACCGACAACAATCCCACCCAGGGTCCGATCCCCATAACCCCATACATTTACCCACTAATCCCTGTAACCTACACATCCCAGGACACTGAGGGGCTGATTTAGCTTGGCCAATCAACCTAACCCGCACATCTTTAGAGTGTGGGAGGAAACCGGAGCACCCGTAGGAAGCCCACGCAGACACGGGGAGAATGTGCAAACTCCACATAGACAGTGACCCAAGCCGGGAATCGAACCCGGGTCCCTGGTGCTGTGAGGCAACAGTGTTACCCACTGTGCCACCGTGCCACCCCATTTCCAGCATCTGCAGTATTTTGCTTTTTATAAAAATTGAGTTTTTTTTCCCACTGTTAGACAGAAGCATTTATAATTTAAATATTGAAATATTCTGTTACTTATTTGTTTGTTTGTGTTTTGTGAAGTAAATCACTTTATTCCTGCGCATGTAAAACCTCTTCAGAAGATGTAATGCTTTATTTGCTAATTAAACAACGGAGAGATCCTGTGAACTCATTGGGTAAATCCAGTAGCTAAAAATAATTTGCACACTGTGCTTTCTGGTTTTCATTTTCATGACCCGGTAAAAATATGAAAAATCAAAATAATCTGGAGTAAAAAAGGGAGAAAGAACTGAAAAAATGTTGACCTAAAAAAAGGCTATAGTAAAAACTAATTTGTCTTTGCACTTGAATGTTCCACGGATTGATATGTAGTTCATCATGTTTCTTTTCTTAACCTGAATAGAAACTCATTAATTAAAAGTTACCAGTCAAGTACATCATTTTTGATGACTTAGTAAATAATGCTGTACGACATTGCAGTATATTCTTCAAAGTCTTTCCTTTAAAGACTAAAGTAATCCAGATACCATTGAATTTCTTGTGATGTAAGCAGCTCCTAGACAAGCAAACCATCAACATGCTTGCAAATTCTTTTAAGCAGACATCAGAAGGATGTTGCTTGGTCCGCAGTACCTCAAAAATCAATGTTCTGTAAATCATTGGAACCCATATCGTGGTCCCCTTATTAAATTTTGACAGAATGGATGCATCATCTCACTTTGATCAGACAGAGAACCCAAGGCAGGGTGCTTGTACTGTGGAACAGTTAAAGAGCCTCGACAAAGCCTGCTGGAGAGCTCAGTTTGCTATGGAGCAGTATTGGGCGGCGCGGTGGCACAGTGGTTAGCACTGCTGCCTCACAGCGCCAAGGACCCGTTCGATTCCCAGCTTGGGTCACTGTCTGTGTGGAGTTTACATGTTCTCCCCGTGTCTGCGCAGGTTTCCTCCAGGTGCTCTGACTTCCTCCCACAGTCCAAAAGACGTGCTGATTAGGTGCATTGGCCATGCTAAATTCTCCCTTAGTGAACCCAAACAGGCTGCGGAGTGTGGCGACTAATTGATTGGCCATGCTAAATTGACCCTAGTGTCAGGGGGATTGACAGGGTAAATGTGTGGGGTTGTGAGAATAGAGCCAGACCTCCTTCTGTACTGTCGGGATTCTATGACGAGGGGATTTTCACGGTAACTTTATTGCAGTGTTAATGTAAGCCTACTTATGACACTAATAAATAAATTTCCTCCGGGTGCTCCGGTTTCCTCCCATAGTCCAAAGATGTGCGGGTTAGGTGGATTGGCCATGCTAAATTGCCCCTTAGTGTCAGGGGGACTAGCTAGGGTAAATGTGTGGGGTTATGGGGATAGGGCCTGGGTGGGTTGTGGTTGATACAGACATGATGGGCCGAATGGCCTCCTTCTGCACTGAAGGATTCTATGATTCATGAATGTATTAAAAAAAGAACATGCTTACAACCACAGCCACATATTACATACACCGGGTGGCATGGTGGCGTAGTGGTTAGCACTGCTGCCTCACAGCTCCAGGGACCCAGGTTCAATTCTGGCCTTGGGTGACTGTGTGAAGTTTGCACATTCTCCCCGTGTCTGCGTGGGTTTCCTCCAGGTACTCTGGTTTCCTCCCACAGTCCAAAGGTGTGCAGGTTTGGTGGATTGGCCATGTTAAATTGCTCTTTAGTGTCCTAAGATATGTGGGTTAAATGGATTAGCCAAGGTAAATGTGTGGGGTTACAGGGAGATGGCGGAGGAGAAGGCCTGGGTAAGATACTGTGTCAGAGAGTCAGTGCAGACTGGATGGGCCGAATTGCCTCTTCTGCATTGTGGTGATTCTATTCTATGGTTCTATCAAGCAATCCTTTTATTCTCCGTTATATCTACTTGATATTGGAGATGGATTGCAGCGAAAATAAGACTCTTTATTATCCCCAATTAATTATCCTCCGAGAGCTGTACTGAAGGCACTGCTGAACTGCATCATCCAAATTAAAAATAATAGAATTCCCCAAACAGATTTGCATTATTTTAAGTTTTGAAACGTTTTTAGTTACTGTGAGGAGCGGCTGGTGAGTTTCAGCCATTCAAAAAGGGAAAGGGCTTTCAAACTATTGATGATTTATTGCGATGATTTTGCAAATCTGCAATTCCATTGGAAAAGCTGTTATACAGGCAGCATGGACCAGAGAATTGGCTACAACAGAGTACTCTTGTACTGCTGACCCACACTCCCTGTAAGCATGACCCCATTATGAACACAGATATACCTCTATTACACTTATCAGGTCATTGTAGCTAGGGGCTGAGGAAGGATGACTAGTAGCCTCCTGGAAGCTTACAGTTGGCTTGATATTTGCTGGGATCTTCATTTAATCCTGGTGCCCTCTTGGCCTGCAACTCTTAATGGGATTAAAATCGTAAAGTCCCTGTTGAATTGTTGGATGAGCATTGGAGCAAGACTTCCAGCCACCTATATTGTCAATCCCAAATTGACAAGGATATTAGCGTGTGTGCTTTTCCCACCTCCTCCAGACTTGACTGTCCCAATGTTCTTCTTGCCAGCCCCACGTTCTTCACTTTCTGGAAACTTTGCTGCATCCACAATTCTGCAGCATGCATCATGCGTCAAATCCAGTCCCGCTCACCAATTGCTATCTTAATGCCTCATATTTATAATTCTCATTCGAGTGTCTACTGCCCTCTATGATCTCATCCCTCCCTATCTCTGTCGCCTCCTCTAGTCCTAAAACCCTCAGGTCTCTGCGCTCCTCCGATTCTGGCATCTTGTGCATCACCCTATCTCCATAACCCCACGCATTTACCCTAGCTAGTCTCCCTGACACTAAGGGGCAATTTAGCATGGCCAATCCACCTAACCCGCACATCTTTGGACTGTGGGGGAAAACCGGAGCACCCGGAGGAAACCCATGCAGACACGGGGAGAATGTGCAAACTCCACACAGACAGTGACCCAAGCCGGGAATCGAACCTGGGTTCCTGGAGCTGTGAGGCAGAAGCGCTAATGCCTGCCACACAACTCTCAAGTCCAATCCATGTAGCCACCACATTTCGCACCAACTCCCCTCAATATTTAACCGTACCTTTCCTATTATGGCCATTATTTTAAACATCAACTCCAAGATCTGTGAATTTTACAGTCTATACCAAAGTAAATTTCACTAGAACTCCTTCAGCTGTGAATTTGACACGTGGAATGCCTACAGTATTTATCTTGACTGTACAATGTATTTTTGTCCAATATTTATTTTGTTCTTGGGAAAAGGATATATTTTTCACTGAGAAGTGTCTGAAGCTTTTAGCAGGATCAGGGGGCAGTTACTGATAAGAACATTGCTATTCTTGGTTGGTATTGCAGCCAATGATTCCAAAGAACACTTCTACCCGGTCTTTTCTCTGAGAACAGATCTCACACATTCCAGCAAATTGCACAGTACTCTTCAGAACTTGTGCAACTGAAAAACCTGTGTGGGCAGGAACAAGTAGCTTCTTTGATCTTTATTTTGTATGCAAACCCAGTTGTTTTTTTGTACTAACCAACTGACCATTGTCAAGCTAAGAGTGGATTGTAATAAAAGCAAAATACTGCGGATGCTGGAAATTCAAAATAAAAAAGCAGAAAATGCTGGATAAACTCAGCAGGTCTGGCAGCATCTGTGGAGAGAGAGGCGAGTTAACTTTTTGAGTCCCTACGATCCTCCTGCAGAACGGAAGAGGGGTAGGAATGTAATGAATTATAAAGTTGGAGAGGTGGATGGAGGAGTTGGGGCAGAATAATTGAAGTACAGAGATAGGTCAGAGCAAAGGAGAGATTGACAAATGTGTCATGGACATAAGGCAAAAGGAGATGTTGATGGTGTCATTAAGCACTGAAGAGTACTCATAGCGGCAAAAGATAAGACTGGATTGTTATTGTTTCCTACTCATATCGATATTAATTTCAGTAAGAAGTCTCACAACACCAGGTTAAAGTCCAACAGGTTTACTTGGAATCACGAGCTTTCAGAGCGCTGCTCCTTCATCAGGTGAGTCACTCACTTGATGAAAGAGCAGCGCTCCGAAAGCTCGTGATTCACGATATTAATTTCACGGAGAAAGCTGGTATTTTGGTGCAGGTTATTTTTGTAATGGCTATTTTAAAACATTTTTGATGTCCTGTGAGGAAAATTGGTATTTCAATTAGTTTATTGTGCTTTTGGTGAGCTGGCCCCACCGATTTGTCCAATCAATAACTTGCTCTGTTGTGGTCTGAGGTAAACCTGTGATACACCTTGTGAATGAATACATGGATGCACCTTCCTCAAGTCACATTTGCTTTTTTATACTGGCATGAAATATTGCTGCTTTAGAGAATAACAGCTTTAAGACAAGCCACCTATTTACTCATAGCAATGGATAGATAAAGTAAGTTCCCAGCAGAGGAAATTATGAATATCTAAGGGATTGACTTTTATTATGATAGATATAGGTCATGTGCAGATTAGCCACCGAGCTCCTGGAAATCTCGTACCATGGGTGGTGATAACAGATGAGGGTTGAGAAATGTAGGATGTCAGTTAAGATACATAGAACCATAGAAAAGTTACAGCACAGAAGGAGGCCATTCGGCCCATCTTGTCCATGTCAGCCCGAGGACACCTAGGTGGTTTTTCTATTCCCATGGACTTTGCTGTACTTTGGTGTACTGGGAGATGCTTTGCAGAATCTTTCCTAAGCAGACAAAATAGGCAGGATCGAGCCTTCCGTAGAGCAGGTTGTACTTCAACTATGAAAGGAACAAACTCGATGCGCCAAATATCCATTCCTTGATTTGTGTTTTCTTCTGGCTTGGGCGGGGTGGGGGGGGGGGATTAGTTAGGTATTGCCCTTGTCTGCAAGTGTCAGTATTCCCTGTAATTGGCCTTTCACTTGTCAGGATTTCTGTTTTGGAAAGCTCACATCCCCATCAATGATATTCCTTTCAATATAATACCTTTGCGCTTGGGAAAACGGAGCTGCCAAAAAAAAGAGGGATGATTGTTTTTGCATCTGTCTGGGTTAGTGTCTTTCCTTTGTAATTTATATTGCTGTTGGGTGAAAATGGGTTTTCCCCAGAAGCAAAATATTCTAGAAACAAAAGTCTCCTGCCTTCACTTCCTCAGCGGACTGACCAGGACACGCTGTGCAGAAAGTGTGAATATTAAAATAGGAGCCCCTGTGACTGCCAATGTACACAGGAAAGGTAATGCAGATGATCCTGACATGTTTTAGAGATTACAGTTAAATGAACCCCAGTCGCACATTCTTGTATCCTAAGCCCATAAGCAGCACTGAAAAGATTGGCTTAAAAAGTGGAAAGACACACAGACAAGAATGACATCTCATATTTCCTCCTCACAGTGTTCAAAACATAAGAGACGGCCTTCGGTGCCAAAGCATAGTACAATGTGTAATAAGGTTCACCTCAGTGCCAGGGTAGCCAGACAATCTTTGCAGAATGTTCAGGATTAACTGCCAGATTTGTTAAAATAACCGGAGCCACAAATTGTGGGACTTGATTGATTTAATGCATTTTAATAATGGAATTTGGGATGGGGGTCCTTGACGTTAAGCGACCAATCTCCCAGATGGCTATTTATTCTCTCAGCCATTCAGACGGTAGTGCAACAATGTAAATTACACTTGCGAAGTTTGCTGAAATGAGCCTGAAGAATGTTAACTGTTTAAACAGACTGATTTGCCCACTATTACGAGCATGCTACAAATTGTTCTGAATTTTTTGTTGAAGAACTGATGTGCCTTATTAAATAACGATGCAATTATTGACTGAATATACTCCAGAAAACACTTTGATGTATTCTTCTGGTATTTGCCCAGCAATCATGGTTGCCAAAGATGCCCCGAGCAAATCTCTTAATTTGATATTTGCAGGAGCTGCCTGCTTTAACAAAGGACTGCCACTGGGATGCACTAAAGATTTCTATGATATTGCCAAAGGTAACTTCTAAACCTGTAACCGTAACACAACATTTAAAAAATGACCTTGTTGCCATGGCTTTGCCAACTGGTTAAAGCTCAAACTTCACTATGGGCAGTGCGGTGGCACAGTGGTTAGCACTGCTGCCTCACAGCGCCAGGGACCCGGGTTCAATTCCTGGCTTGGGTCATTGTCTGTGCGGAGTCTGCATGTTCTCCCCGTGTCTGCGCGGGTTTCCTCTGGGTGCTCTGATTTCCTCCCACAGTCCAAAAGACGTGCCGGTTAGATGCATGGCCATGCTAAATTCTCCCTCAGTGTGCCCGAACAGGCGCCGGAGTGTGGCAGCTAGGGGATTTTCACAGTAACTTCATTCCAGTGTTAATGTAAGCCTACTCGTGACTAATAAGTAAACTTTAACTTTATTTTTCATTAGCAAGGAGAGCAAAAGAGGATTTTTGGGCACATATTTATGCCTATGTTATTAACATATTCATACACCACGATATAACTGCTGAATATTTGCATGAAAAATCTGATTTATGAGTTAGTGCCCCTGTGTTCCTAAAACAAAATTGTCCCTCACTGTCATTGTACACAAGAAGAATGTAGGTGAAATGTGGGAGCAACAAGATTGAAAGAAGAAACAGCATGTTTGTTCATTATTGCACATATCTGAGAACTCCCATGATTTGACCATTTAGAAATTGTCATGATACAGTTTACAATAAATACTTGTATAAAGCACAGTGAAAAGGTGAATAATGCTGATTTTGATATGTTTGATGACAAGATTTTCCATTTGTCGGCAAGGAAATTCTTGTCAGGATTTTTGTTTTGGAGAACTTCACATCCCCATCAATGATCTCTTTAAGTTTATTGGAAAATAAATACATCAAGGCAACTTGACATCTTTGCTGACAGGCAATTTTACGAAACACAACAGCTTTGTATACATATGGTCAGTGATTCATACATGAATTGCACAGAGCCAGATGTGAATGGATTGCTATATTTTATCGAAAGTGCGCCGTGTGTCTGCTTTTCTCAAATCCACAACCATTTATTTGGAAAGTGAATCTGAAATTTGTGCCAAGCATACAGGCCATTTACAATCCTGTTACCTATCGTACCATTCTTTTACATACCATAATTCAGTCGCATCGTTACGTATTAGTATCTTCTCTGATTTTGGTACAGTGGTTAGCACTGCTACCTCACAGCTCCAGGGACCCAGGTTCAATTTCCAGCTTGGGTCACTGTCTGTGTGGAATTTGCATGTTTTCCCCGTGTCTGCGTGGGTTTCCTCCGGGTGCCCCGGTGTCCTCTCACAATGTGAAAGATGTGCTGGTTAGGCGCATTGGCCGTGCTAAATTCTTCCTCAGTGTACCCAAACAGGCACCGGAGTGTGGTGACTAGGGGACCTTCACAGTGTTAATGTAAGCCTACTTGTGACAATAATAAATAAACCTATAGTTATCACTTGGTCAAAGACTTTCAAGATTGTTTCATTACACAATGACCATCTTAACTTGGGATGAAAAGAGCAAGGGAAGTTGTGCGTGGAGTCTGAAGAGATAGGAGAGGCACTAAATGAATATTTTTCGTCGGTATTCACACTGGAGAGGGACAGTGTTGTTGAGGGGAGTACTGAGATGCAGGCTGTTGGACTGGATGGGATTGATGTTCATAAGGAGGAGGTGTTAGCAATTCTGGAAAGGGTAAAAATAGATAAGTCCCCTGGGCCAGATGGGATTTATCCTAGGATTCTCTGGGAGGCTAGAGAGGAGATTGCAGAGCCTTTGGCTTTGATCTTTGCGTCATCATTGTCTACAGGAACAGTGCCAGAAGACTGGAGGATAGCAAATGTTGTCCCCTTGTTCAGGAAGGGGAGTAGGGACAACCCTGGTAATTATAGACCGGTGAGCCTTACTTCTGTTGTGGGCAAAGTATTGGAAAGGATTATAAGAGATAGGATTTATAATCACCTCGAAAGGAATAATTTGATTAGGGATAGTCAGCACGGTTTTGTGAAGGGTAGGTCATGCCTCACAAACCTTATTGAGTTCTTTGAGAAGGTGACCAAAGAGGTGGATGAGGGTAAAGCGGTTGATGTGGTGTATATGGATTTCAGCAAAGCGTTTGATAAGGTTCCCCATGGTAAGCTTTTGCAGAAAATACGGACACATGGGATTGAGGGTGATTTAGTGGTTTGGATCAGGAATTGGCTAGCTGTAAGAAAACAAAGGGTGGTGGTTGATGGGAAATATTCATCCTGGAGTTCAGTTACTAGTGGTGTACCGCAAGGATCTGTTTTGGGGCCACTGCTGTTTGTCATTTTTATTAATGACTTGGATGAGGGCGTGGAAGGATGGATTAGTAAATTTGCGGATGACACTAAAGTCGGTGGAGTTGTAGACAGTGCGGAGGGAAGTGGCAGGTTACAGAGGGACATAGATAAGCTGCAGAGTTGGGCTGAGAGGTGGCAAATGGAGTTTAATGCAGAAAAGTGTGAGGTGATTCACTTTGGAAGGAGTAACAGGAATACAGAGTACTGGGCTAATGGTAAGATACTTGGTAGTGTGGATGAACAGAGGGATCTGGGTGTCCATGTGCATAGATCCCTGAAAGTTGGCACCCAGGTTGATAGGGTTGTTAAGAAGGCGTACGGTGTGTTAGCTTTTATTGGTAGAGGAATTGAGTTTCGGAGCCAGGAGGTCATGCTGCAACTGTACAAAACTCTGGTGCGGCCGCATTTGGAGTATTGCGTACAATTCTGGTCGCCGCATTATAGGAAAGATGTGGAAGTGTTGGAAAGGGTGCAGAGGAGATTTACCAGGATGTTGCCTGGTATGATGGGAAAATCGTATGAGGAAAGGCTGAGGGGCTTGAGGTTGTTTTCGTTAGAGAGAAGAAGGTTAAGAGGTGACTTAATAGAGGCATACAAGTTGATCAGAGGGATAGATAGGGTGGATAGTGAGAGCCTTTTTCCTCGGATGGTGTTGGCTAGCATGAGGGGACATAGCTTTAAATTGAGGGGTGAGAGATATAGGACAGATGTTAGAGATAGGTTCTTTACTCAGAGAGTAGTAAGGGCGTGGAATGCCCTGCCTGCAGCAGTGGTGGACTCGTCAACGTTGAGAGCGTTCAAGTGGTTATTGGATAAACATATGGATGATATTGGAATAGTGTAGATTAGAGGGGTTTTAGATTGGTACCACTGGTCAGTGCAACATCGAGGGCCGAAGGGCCTGTACTGCGCTGTAATGTTCTATGTTCTATGTTCTATCATATACATTAGGGTTTACTGTAATCATTGTGGAAATTTTTTAAAAGGAATACAGGATATTTATGGGACTCAGTGATGGAAGATTTGTTCTGTAACTATCTTGGGGCGGCACGGTAGCACAGTGGTTAGCACTGCTGCTTCACAGCTCTAGGGACCTGGGTTCGATTCCCGGCTTGGGTCACTGTCTGTGTGGAGTTTGCACATTCTCCTCGTGTCTGCGTGGGTTTCCTCCAGCTGCTCCGATTTCCTCCCACAGTCCAAAGATGTGCAGGTTAGGTTGATTGACCATGCTAAAATTGCCCCTTACTGTCCTGAGATGTGTAGGTTAGAGGTTAGATGTGCAGGTAAATGTGTAGGGATATGGGGGTAGGGCCTGAGTGGGATTCTGGTCGGTGCAGACTCGATGGGCCGAATGGCCTGTTTCTGCACTGTAGGGTTTCTATGATTTCTATATCTGGCTTGGGAATCCTGGAAGTTCACACTGAAATAACTTCCACTAGGCCAGTGTCCCTTCAGCACATCCAGTTTTATTTTAAATAATTAGTAATACTCAGACAGATACTTTCCAGTATAGACTATACACCTTGAGTGGTAACCTGACACTGCACATTATATACCTCTGCAGGGTTCCCAATTGGACAGCATTAACTGCCTCAATCAGGGAGTTCATATTCTAACAGGCCCACCTCATGGACCCTGTTAAAGCCATTACAGACACAACCAAAAAAACAGTACTTCAGAACTGCTCGTCAAAAGTTGACTTACTAACCCATCTTAATAAAAGCACTTTTTTTAAAAAGGCGCAACATAAAACAGCAATTATTGTGTGTGTTTATTAGAATAAGAAATAGCTTAGTTTTCAATTTTACACGAAGTGCTCTTCACTCATTGACAAAACTCTCTGTAGGACGGCATGGTGGCACAATGGTTAGCGCTGCTGCTTCACAGCACCGGAGACGCAGGTTCAATTTCGGCTTCGGGTGACTGTGAGTTTGCACATTCTCCTCGCGTCTGCCTTGGTTTCCTCCGGGTGCTCCAGTTTCCTTCCACAGTCCAAAGATGTGTGGGTTAGGTTGATTGGCCATGCTAAATTGCCCCATAGTGTCGGGGGGAATTGCAGGGTAAATATATGGGATTACGGGTATAGGTCCTGGGTGGGATTGTGGTTGGTGCAGACATGATGGGCCGAATGGCCTCCTTCTGCACTGTAGGGTTTCTATGATTCTGGTTAACCATTACCTCTGAGAAATGTAACATTCAGGGCAAAATAGGATTTTTGGGCACATATTTGTGTCTACGTTATTAACACATTTATATGCTGCAATATAGCTACTGAGGTGTTGAATATTTGCATGAAAAGTATGATTTATGATTTAGTGCCCCTGTGTTCCTAAAACAAAATTGTCCCTCACTGTCATTGTACACAAGAAGAATGTAGGCAAAGTGTGGGAGCAACAAGATTGCACACATCAGGCCCGATTTTACCATTGCGCGCGCCAGTTTTCGGGCGCGAAAACGTGGTAAAGTCGGGTGTGAGGCCATTAACCCGATCCGCACCCGCGTCCGCGCAGATTGCCAGTTTACCGAAACCCGGGAATGGCGGCGATCCGCTTTGCGCCCAAAACGGGCGCAACGTCGATTTAAATGCATTTGCACGCATTTAAATTGAATTAATGAACTGCCCGCCTAACTTTATCAGCATTTCCCCCTTTACCACCGCGTTCGCCAATCCGGAACCGCGCCGTAAAGGACCTGCTGAATAAAAGTCTGAATCGGGTGTTCCAGCTGCTGAAGAGGCGCGTTCAGTGCTTCCAACGGCTCTCTGACTCAGATCAGTGGTGGGGGGAGGGGGGAGGCGGGTCAGATCATTCTCTGGTTGGGGGGCGGAGGGGAGTGAGGCCAGATCGTTGTCTGGTTATAGGGGGAGGGAGGAGGAGGAGTCGGGTCAGATGTTCCTCTGGTGGGGGCGGGGGGTAGGGTCGATCGTTGTCTGGTGGTGGGGGGGGTGGGGAAGGGAGGGCTGATCGTTGTCTGGTGGTTGTGGGGGGGAGGCGGGGAGGGCTGATCATTGGTGGTTGGGGGGGGACAACGGGGAGGGCTGATTGTTATCTGGTGGGGAGGGAGGAGGAGCCAGGTCAGACGTTCCTCTGGGAGGGATGAGTGAGGCCAGATCGTTGTCTGGGGGGTGGTGGTGGAGTGAGGCCAGATTGTTCTCTGAGGGGGGGGAGGGAGGAGGCGGGTAAGATGTATCTCTGGTGTGGGGGGCGGGGGGAGGCCCGATCGCTCACTGATGGGGGATGGGGCAGATTGAACTCTGGTGGAGGGGCAAGGGGGTCCGCTGCCACTCTGCGGGCATTCGGTGCGGGGGGAGGGGGGCAGGGGTGGCGATCAGTCTGGGTAGCGGGGGGGTGGATAAGGGGGACAGTGATGTGTGTGGGGGGGGTTGATAAGGGGGACAGTGAGTTGTGTGGGTAGTGGGGTTGGGTTGATAAGGGGGACAGTGATGTGTGTGGGTAGTAGGGGGGTGGATAAGGGGGACAGTGTTGTGTGTGGGTAGCGGGGGGGGGTGGGTGGATAAGGGGGACAGTGATGTCTGTGGGGGCCATTGCTCCCGCTTTTCGCCCTCGGGCCACTTTCTCCGCTTTCTGTGGCCCGGGAGCAATCTGACACGGGCCCGCTTTTTCAAATTCTTTTTCCAACTGCGCATGCGCAGTTCAGAGCTCCGGTCATTTCGGGCGCGCTAAGCCCCGCCCACAGCACGAATGGGACCCGCAATTTTTTCTTCAGGCTGAGTGCGTCTGGGGGCGTCTGAAAGCAGATTCCCAAGTCGGACCTGCATTATGCCCGGATTCAGCACTTAGAATGAAAATGGTAAAATTGGGCCCATCGTGGTCGAACAATGAAAAGACCTTTCTCTTGAGTTATTAAGATGATTTCATGCATTTCAGTAAAACAGGCTCGGTTGGTGAATGTCAATCTGTCTTCACCAAGCTGGCATGTCAACCCCATTAATTTGGGTCGTCAGACATGTCTTTTCATTTATTTTTCAACCGGGCCTGATAACAAGGGCTGGAAAAAGCAATAGGCATTCAGTCAGCTGTCAAACGGGTCATTAGAAATGAACGGTTCTATTCCTAGATGTTGTAACACATGGCGAGAAAGAAAATCAAAGAAAGATATGTTCAACCAAATGCCAACTATATTTCTCACAAGCTGCAAACATACATCATTTTTTTGTGGAACTGTGGGTCTTTCTGAAGCTCGAAAGTTGCGTGCATAATACGCTGTGTGTAGTCTATGAAAAGCTGTGGTCAATAGTGTGATAGACAGAGGATATTCAAAAGGAAATGGCTGTCTACAGGAACAAGGAAGGCCCCATAGCCAACAACTAATGGCTTTACATGTGGGACAGGTTCCACACGCTGCTGTTTTCAATCATGTTTTAACTTTTTCTTACAGTGGATGGTGATTTTCATTGTCTTAATGTGTATAATGTATAAGCAGGAACCATGCTAAAGATAAACTTAACAGTTTAGCATGACTGAAGGACAATGATGTGACACGTTACAGAGCGGAACTAATAAGCCGCCCTTTTTACTTGAAGGTGGAAGCTCCACAGTGCAGAAAATGATCAGACACAAAAAGAGGTTATGAGTTAAATCAACAGAAAATTGGATGATGCAGAATTTGGGTTCTCACATTCTTTAAGCGGAAGGGAAAGTAAGAATGGCAAGGAGCTCCATGGTGATGGTAAAGAGTGAATTAGATTATTCAATGTATTGATTTTGATCCTGAAAATAGGAGGAGGAAGATTTTTGGACCAATATGTTTAGGAGCCAGGGGGGTATGTAATATATCACACCATACACAGCTAGCACTTCATAGAATCATAGAATCCGGCAGTGCAGAAGGTGGCCATCCGGCCCATCGAGTCTGCACCGACCACAATACCACTCAGGCTGTATCCCCATAACCCCATGCATTTACCCTAGCTAGTCCCCCTGACACAAATGGGCAATTTAGCATGGCCAACCCAAGATTATTCAACTGGTGCAACAGACCACAATTTAGTCATGCCTATGCTATTGAAGGTGTTTGGGTCTTTTACAGCCCCTAGTGCCAGCCATTTGGCTCTCAAACTCCAGGCAACTCAGTCAAATTTTGATTTTCGATTTCTCATTTGTTGGTTTGAGGTTTGGAAAGAGCTATTCTCAGAATGGCTAATTCCTAAATCTGAACGTCAAGATTAGTTAGGGTCAACAATTTGAAATATATGCAAATATATTCAAACATGGATTTAAGCTTTTATTTTCCCCCCATAGCTTCACAGTATGTCTTTATGCTGTTCATGAACCAAAATACTAAGGCACTTTTGTCTTTGAACAGTAGACATTAAAAGTGGAACTTTTAATTAGAAAGTCACTGACAAGACTGTACTCTTACACAAGTTTGAACCTATTCACATCACTGTGATACGTTAAGTTTCCTCTTCTGGATCGGTGGCACAGTGGTTAGCACTGCTGCCACACAGCACCAAGGACCTGGGTTCGGTTCCCAGGTTGTGTCGCTGTCTGTATGGAGTTTGCACATTCTCCCCGTGTTTGCGTGGGCTTCCTCCAGGTGCTCCGGTTTCCTCCCACAGTCCAAAAGACATGCTGGTTAGGTGCACTGGCCACACTAAATTCTCCCTCAATGTACGCGAACAGGCACCGGAGTGTGGTAACTAGGGGATTTTCAAAGTAACTTCTTTGCAATGTTAATGTAAGCCTACTTGTGACACTAATAAATAAACGTAAAAAATATTTACAAAGCTGGTACAGTGCGGCCCCGTTATAACGCGATGGTTGGGGTCCATAAAATGTTATCGCGAAAAAAGCAGGGTCGCGCTAAACCGGGGTTCAAGAAAATCAGAGTTCAAACTTACCCAATGTTGACCTAACATCCTCACTATTTCAGTGTCTTTGTGTTCAATGTTTCCATTCTAGGTCTGCCTGTCAGTTGTGAAGGAAAATGATCTTGAAATGTTTTCCCGAAAATCTTTAATTGCTGCACCCCTATTCAGTGTGACATTAAATTAGGTCCCCGAGGAGCAGGGCGAGAAGCAAAACGGCCCCGCTACCGTTTAGAGATAAATTTTCACTTCCCTAGTTACCAGCCAGCGCTGACATGCAGGGCAATGCTACTGCCCCTTCCACCACTGACATATTAGGGTTCCGCCTAAAGATCGCCACATCTTTCCGCCCCGGGAAGGGCTGGAGACTACCTGACTATCCAATTCAGCCGGTTGCAGCAGGGTGGCCGGTTCGACAGTGATGGTGGATATCGAATCCATACTAGAATTGGGATTCCACTATATTAGTCCAGGCAGTATAATAGACCGCGGACCATGAAAGTCCTGACTTGTGCCGATTCAATCAATTATGCGCCTATCGACATTACTGCCTGATGCAGCCGAATGATGCTTCCAACTTTCAACTGATTCGCGGACTGTTCCCACTGTCTATTAATATTCACGCTTCCACTTGCAATCTACAGCCTTCCGCACTCCAACGATGCCGGCGTGATTTGCTCAGGTAAAAAAAAATCCGTCTATCATCTGCAGCTTGCTTTCTGGGAAAGAGCAGATAATGTATTCTGAGACTGTACACAGACGTAAAGAGAGTTGTGAATAATTTCAATATTCTGAAAACACAAGTGTTGTTACATTAACACCAGGACTTAAGTTAGAAAGTAACAGCAACGAAAGTGATTGACAATTACATGAAAGGAAAAAAATGATTCATCGCGTTATATCCGAATTCGCGCTAAATCGGGACGCGTAAAATCGGGGTTCCACTGTATCACTATGTATTTTGGCTATTTTGTGTTCAACATCACTGGACTTGAACTATTTTAGGTACAACACAGAAGATATGTATCAAGAATACCTACTGCCCCTTAATCCATAGGACTGAATTTCATGCTCGCTCCCCAATGGATGGTTCAAGAAGGTGTCCCACCACCACCAACTGATGGGCAATTAGTGATGGAAAACAAATTCTCACCTTGCAGTGACAGTCACATCCCATAAATGAATAAAACTAATCTGCAATTGTTGTCCTAATAATCTAAAGAGAGTTGAAACAACTGTATTTCAGATATATGATGTGGCGATGCCGGCGTTGGACTGGGGTAAGCACAGTAAGAAGTCTCACAACACCAGATTAAAGTCCAACAGGTTTATTTGGTAGCAAATACCATAAGCTTTCGGAGCACAGCTCCTTCGTCAGATGGAGTGGATATTTGTTCTCCAACAGTGCACAGACACAGAAATCAAGTTACAGAATACTAATTAGAATGCAAATCTCTACAGCCAGCCAGGTCTTAAAGGTACAGATAATGTGGGTGGAGGGAGCATTCAACACAGGTTAAAGAGATGTGTATTGTCTCCAGACAGAACAGCTAGTGAGATTCTACAAGCCCAGGAGGCAAGCTGTGGGGGTTACTGATAATGTGACATAAATCCAACATCCCGGTTTAGGCCGTCCTCATGTGTGCGGAACTTGGCTATCAGTTTCTGCTCAGCGACTAAATTAGTTATTATCTGTACCTTTAAGACCTGGCTGGCTGTAGAGATTTGCAGTCTAATTAGTATTCTGTAACTTGATTTCTGTGTCTGTGCACTGTTGGAGAACAAATATCCACTCCATCTGACGAAGGAGCTGTGCTCCGAAAGCTTATGGTATTTGCTACCAAATAAACTTGTTGGACTTTAACCTGGTGTTGTGAGATTTCTTACTGTTTCAGATATATCCCAGGACTTTATTGACCTTGCATTCTACAAATACTTTTAGTGAGTAATAATTCCAGCCACATTTTTTTAATGTTTTGCCTTTGGCAATGGATGGTCATCCATTTTCAATTGTCATGCTCAAAATGCCAAAGATTTTTAAATTCACGGAATGTGGGCATCATTGGTTAGACCAGAATTTATTGCCCATGCCTAATTGCCAGTGAGAAGGTGATGATGAGTCGCCTTGTTGAACCGCAGATCCATGTGATGTAGGCATACCCACAGTGCTGTTACGGAGGGAGTTCCAGGATTTCGATCCAGTGACAGTGCAGAAATGGCGATATATTTCCAAGGATGCTACCGGGACTTGTATACCTAGTTTATTTACTAGGATGCTACCGGGACTTGATGGATTGAGTTATAAGGAAAGGCAGAATAGACTGGGACTTTTTTCTCTGGAGCGTAGGAGGCTGAAGGGTGACCTTATAGAGGTCTATAAAATAATGAGGGGCATAGACAAGGTAGATAGTCAATATCTTTTCCCAAAGTTAGGGGAGTCTAAAACTAGAGGGCATAGGTTTAAGGTGAGAGGGGAGAGATACAAAAGTGTCCAGAGGGGCAATTTTTTCACACAGAGGGTGGTGAGTGTCTGGAACAACCTACCAGAGGTAGTAGTAGAGGCGGGTACAATTTTATCTTTTAAAAAGCATTTAGATAGTTACATGGGTACGATGGGTATAGAGGGATATGGGCCAAATGCGGGCAATTGGGATTAGTTTAGGGTTTTCTTTTAAAAAGGGGCGGCATGGCCAAGTTGGGCCGAAGGGCCTGTTTCCTTGCTGTAAACCTCTATGACTGTATGACTCAATGACTCTAAGTCAGCCTGGTGAGTGACTTTTGTGAAACTTCCAGGTGCTGGTGTTCCCAGATATCTGCCACCATTGTCCTAGATGGTAGTAGTCATTCTGAGTTTGGAAGGTGCTGTCTGAGAAAGCTTGGTGAGTTCCCGCAGTGCATCTTGTAGATGGTACACACTGCTGCCATTGTTTGTTGGTGGTGGAAGGAGTGTACTTTGTAGATGGGGTGCCAGCGGGCTGCTTTGCCCTGAATGGTGTCAAGCTTTCTGAGAGTTGTTGGAGCTGCACTCATCCAGGCAAGTGGAGAGTATTCCATCACACTCCTGATTTATGCCTTGCCGATGGTGGGCAGGTTTTGGGAGTCAGGAAGTGACTCAGTACAGGATTCCTAACTTCTGACCTGCTCTTGTAGCCACAGTATTTATATGGCTGGCCCAGTTCAGTTTCTGGTCAATGGTCAGTTCTAGGATCTTGATAGTAGGGAATTCAGTGATGGTAATGCCATTGAACACCAATGGACAAAGCTTAAATTCTCTATTGTTGGAGCTGGATATTACCTGGCACTTGTGTGGCTCGAATGTTACTTGCCACTTGTCAGCCCAAGCCTGGGTGTGATTTGGACATGAACTACTTCAGTATCTGGGGAATTGCAAATGGTGCTGAACATTATGCAATCATAAGGGAACATCCGCACTTCTAACCTTATGATGGAGGGAAGGTTATTGATGAAATAGCTGAAGATGGTTGGGCCTAGGACACTACCCTGAGGAACTTCTACAGTGATGTCCCGCAGTTGAGATGTCTGACCCCCAACAACAACAACCACCATCTTCCTTTATGCTAGATATGACTCCAACCAGTGGAGAGTTTTCCCCTCGGTTCCCATTAACTCCAGTTTTGCGAGAGCCCCCTGATGCCACATTCAGTCAAATTCTGCCTTGATATCAAGGGCAGTAACCCTCACCTCACCTCGAAGTGTATTACTTTATGTTTTCTCCAAACCTGTTGAAAACCCTTTGAACTCATTCTAAGCCCACTCACTTGATGAAGGAGCAGCGCTCCGAAAGTTCATGATACCGAATAAACCTGCTGGACTTTAACCTGGTGTTGTGAGACTTCTTACTGTCCCCACCCCAGTCCAATGCCGGCATCTCCAGCTCATTCTAGTACCCCTGGGCATCTGGCAGCTTACTTTGATGTTGTCAGAAATGTTTGCAATATTCCATGAAGTATCTCTTTTGTTTATGAATGGAGTAACAGAGGTTGCAGAACACACTATTGTGGAACTCCATAGTGAATAGACCAAACACAGCGTAGTGCATTTATCATCTTCTGTTTTCTATTCCTCAGCTACTATTGGACTAGCTATTAACTCTGCTTGTGAATTTTAGGTGGCAAGCCATCCCAATTGTCTGGATTAGGTTTGAATGAAGACTCAAGATCCTGATAAAAATATGTCTTTCTGTTAAAACAGAAAATTGATCATAAAAGGAATACAGAAAAATTGAAAAGATTATCCTTTGTTGTTACGGTGCATTGAAGTATAATTACTCAAAGTTCAACTGTAAATCCTTGGAACAGCGATTACACATCCGGGTCAATGCTGTTGCAAAACAACAACTCTATGGGAGAGACAAGAAAGATTAATTACAGTTAATTAACTTCAGTACCCACTGCTATATTTAACGGTGCTGTAACTTTGAATGGGATACTCTGCTGTGTTGAAATCCCTCTTTTCTCAACAATTTGCACACTAAACTGTATTTGTGTGCTTTGGCATATGGCATTTACATCCATAAAACCACAGGTTTCACAACACATTAATTGGTCTTCCACATTTTTCCGGTTGCTAAAGCTTCCATGGGATCATCGAGGTTCTTCTGGGAACAATTCCTCTTCTGACAGTATTATTTCAACTACAGATGCACCAGCCCATTACGTTGCAGGCAGCATAGACAGAGAGTGACAATGCTGAGAAGTGGAAGCAGCGAATGGATTCATTTCGATCATCAATTTCAGTATTTAATACACCGTGGGCGGAATTTAACCACCCACCCCCAAATAAAACATAAGTGACGTAACGGTGAGAATAATGGAGAGATTTTCCCAGACGTGCTCCGTGGAGAGCTTTGTGCTGGTGTGGGGGTGTGTGTGTTTGGGGGGGGGGGGGGGTCGGTGGTGAAGTGGAGAGTGTAGCTTAAACACGCCTGTGAGCCTGGCGTCAGAGCGCTTGGCTGCTGTTCCACAAGGACGTACCCATCTCTCAATGCTTTGGGAGGCCCCAACCTCCCACGGAGATCGGGATCCCCCCCCCTCTCATCGACGGCACTGCCAGGTTGTCTGGTGAACACTGACAGGTGGACACTGCCCGATGGGCACTGCCTGACCATGCCCCCGACTACCAGGGGGCACAGGGGTTCAATAGCCTTTGTGACTAGATTCATCCAGGTCTGCACTTATGGAGACCTGTACCAATTTTTGCCTTTATGACGCCATACCCCAAGGCGTGCCCTGGGCTCTGAATGGGCTATGCGTATGTAAATGCTATTTTAAATAAGCTAATTGGCTTCGCGTCCTGTCGGGGCACAAATTGATTTGTGCCATTGGAGAGGGGCCGGGAACATAGCAAACCATTTAGTGGTGGGCGCCATTTAGCATCACATCCCATTTTCCTGGCTCACCGCACTGTTTGCAGGGCACGGCAAGGTGGTAACATCATGCCTCATATATTACATTCAAATCACATGTCGAAGGCAATCCTTTGAGATGAGAGCCAGCCAAACCAGAGAGGTTTGCTGTATATAAAGGTTATTCAATTTGATTATACCCGGGCAAGGGGGGGACAGGAGCAGGGGCATGCATTCCCCTCACCTGTTAGCGTTGTCCAATATATTTGTGCAGTATGCGAATTATCACGAGTCATGTATAGTGCCAACACTATTCATTGACTGCACACATGTGTGTGGGGTTGAGGGGCTAAGGAGATGGTGTGAAGGAGCATTTGGAAATCAATGTCTCTGATATCACTGAAAGGAAAAGTGCTCTGGCTGCAAACAGCAGAGAAATAGCTGTAAGGAGAGAACTGGCTGCCCGGTCATTAGATTTTGTTCCCTGGTTCTCTGGTGATCCTTTGGTGGCCATGGACCAGCCATTGGACAGCAGGAAGAAGTTCCTCTTCGCCCATTCCCCGCCCACCCAAAGGACAGAAAGCCATCCAAGCAGTAACTCTGCCACCAATGTGTAGACATCACAGAGGCATCACTTGGGTCCCAGCATGTGGCAACAATGCCAAGTGGAATTTAATGGCCTCACCAGAGTGGTTTAGGTAACACAATAACGCTCTTACTCTCTGCCCACACCTCCAGCAGTTCCAGCCTCACAACACATACTATACCCCTCCCTTTCTACCTTTCACACTCCTACAATCACCATACCACACATGCAGAGGCAGAGTCATAGTCAAAGGAGGCAGCACATCAAGTTTATTTACACATCCTATTTTTCCCTTCTTCTATCACACCGGCAACCCACTTCATGACAAACTGCTGATGCTTTTAGCAGCCATTTCTTTCTCTGCTCTCCTTCTACATTAAAAGCTAACCCTGGTATCTCTCCTTCATTTCAGGGGCTGAAGCGGTGGACATATGCTTCAGGTAGAGGAGGCTGACCTTGATGATTCAGCGTCACGCGATCTCACCTTTGCAAGCAACAGCTCAGATACTGACAGTGTTCATACTTTGGAGGCTAGGCTAGAGAATGGTCTTCAGTTGGTGAATCACTGGGCACAAATGTGGAGGAACTAGAGCAGAGGGATAGATTGCCATAGAGGCCAGCTTGCTTCAGGGCAGAACCCTCTAACAGCTCTGCTGCAGAATACTCGGATGTTAGCTTTGGTAACCCAGGCTACTGAAGAAGGCTGATGAGAATATACTAGGAAGTGTTAAGTGCATTGGGTAGCCAGCCTGTGGGCTTGTGCACAATTTTACAGAGCATGGAGGGATCCAGCTCAATAATTGTGCCAAGGCTTTGTGCAGAGCATGGAAACCATCCTGTCTACCGTGAGCTCCATCAACATGACAATGACACTCACCATCTTCTGATAACTCTCACAGCGAGCATGAAAAATTAAGATGGCTGCCATATTGACCTTGGGTGCCAATGTTGTCAGCAGCTCCCAAAACACGGTGTGGCACTTGCACTCTGTGTGTAGGGCTGAAGGAGTACGGAGGCCTAGGTCCAGGAGAGAGGTTTTCGCTCCACGGGAGAAGAATGACACCTTCTCTGCCAGCCATTTAGCCCGTGGCTTTCTTAGTGGCTCCCAGTTGGCTGGGCCAGGTTGTCAAGGTCCTAACTGAGATGTGGCAGCCTCTAGCTGATCCATGGCTGCTTGAGCTCAGCCAGCCATCTGTAACTCGGCTGTAACCATTTGAGAAAAGACTTCATAAATGAACACACAAGATAGGCACTAAGGATTTCCATAAGAGTTTTTCATAACTTACTGCTATGATGCAAATGGCCCTAATCAAAATGACATCTGATCTTTCCATAACTTCAACCCTCACTTTTTCGGTATCTTCATCCAATCTTACAATCTTATCAAAACTCTGAGTTCCTCTATCTCTGATTTTGTGTGGATCTTCCACTATTTGCTCCACCATTGGTGGGTGAGACTTCGGCCACCTAGAGCCTAAGCTCTGGAATTCCCTCCCTAAATCTCTCTGTGGCTTCACCCCTTGCTACTATTAGATCTACCTTAGGTCACCATCTCCTTATTTGACTTGTTGCTGAGTTTTACCTGAATACTGTCCTGTGGAGTCACTAGGGGTGCTGTACTGCATTAATGGCACTGTCTAAAATCACTTTGCAGTTGTTCGTGATGCAACATGCTTCTATCTTCCCTTTGACAGTGTATATTCTCAAAATATATCCTATACCCTTGAGCACTTGTGAAGGGATCCCTCAAGGTCCCCAAGTTATTAGAGTTCTATCTATCTGAGATCTGACTGCTATAGTTTGCTGAAATTGCTGAATTAGTAGCACACTATTTCTGTGGCTTAGTCATGAACATATTTTTGCTTATGCAGCTGACAATATCTTTGAGAAGTTGCAATGACACACTTATCACATTATAAGGTGTCATGGTGGCACAGTGGTTAGCACTGCTGCCTCACCGCTCCACCGACCTGTGTTCAATTCCAGCCTCGGATGACTGTGTGGAATTTTCACACTTCACCCGTGTCTGCGTATGTTTCCTCCGGGTGCTCCGGTTTCCTCCCACAGTCCAAAGATGTGCAGGTTAGGTGGATTGGCCATGCTAAATTAGCCCCTTAGAGTCCCAAGATGTGTAGGTTAGGTGGACTAGCCATGATAAACGTATGGGGCTACAGGAATAGCGTGGGGGAGAGGGCCTAAGTAAGATACTCTGTCAGAGGGCTGGTGCAGACTCGATGGACCGAATGGCCTCTTCTGCACTGTAGGGATTCTATGATCATAGAAAGAGAACAAAATGAAAATCACTGAGAAAGTTTCAAGTGCTAAAGTTTCATGAACCTGGAAGATTTTATGAATCAGTTAGTCTTAATATTAACTGTTCAACCTCAAGAAAGTAATTATATTTTGTAGCTAACCAGTGATATGATAAAATACAAGGGCAAGTGTTGTCGAGAGGTCAACTGGGTAGTGACCACCCTGGTTGTATGGACTTTATGTTGGGTGTGAAAGTTGGCTGAGTGTGTTCATGGGTAAACAGTCAGTTTGCTATCACAGGTACATGAGAAATACATTGGTGGAACTGAACGTGGGCAGAGATTTTACCCTGGATCTCTGCCAATAATAAGCAAACACTTATTGTTGAGGTGGTATCCTGAATTGTGCAGGAGGCTCTACAGTTTGAGATTTTCAGCCGAGGTTAGGTTAGTTCACTGCAGAACACCACGGGGGCGATTCTCCCAAAAAAATTCAGATCAGAGAAGAATTTCCCACACTCTGTGCACTGCAGAGTGCACTAGCATGAATCATGCTAGAAATCAGGGGGCTGGGCCCATTCCCACCCGCAGAGTGCTGAATGGGCCACTGAGCATGTGCCAATCTGTCAGTGCTGAGATTGGTGCGTGCGCAGTAGCCCCTGTCTGCCAGGCTCCCGATTGCTGGTCAGCCGCACGACCCCTACATCGCCGGCCCTCTCACCCCACTATGGCCCCCCAAACATACCCGGGCCCAGCCTCAACACCCCCACCACCCGACAGTCCCAACCCCCTTAACCTCCCACAGTGCTGACCCCGCCCCCCCTGCAGTCCCGAACCCCCCAGCAGGACAGGCCCGATCGCTGGCCTCCCTCCCTCCCCCACCGACCCCAACTACAGAGTCGCAGCGGGACCCCCTGTCCCCATCAATCGCCCCCAGAGGCCCAACCCCCATCAGGCCCCACACCTAATAGGCCCCACCCCATGCCTGATGGGCAGTGCCAAGATGCCCCCTGGGCATTCGAACCCCTTGAGCAGTGCCAGGAGTCACAGACTGACACTGCTAAGATGCCAATGCCCCCCCCCCCCCCCCCCCCCCCTGCCATCTGACCCTCTGCGGGGACTCCAGATGCCCCCACCTTCATTCCAGCGGGGTCGGGCCACTAGCACCCCATTAGTGGGGAGCCATAGGGATGGCATGGGGCGGCACGGTAGCACAGTGGTTAGCACTGCTGCTTCACAGCGCCAGGGACCCAGGTTCGATTCGCGGCTTGGGTCACTGTCTGTGTGGAGTTTGCACGCTCTCCCCGTGTCTGTGTGGGTTTCCTCCGGGTGCTCCGGTTGCCTCCCTCATTCTGAAAGACATGCTGGTTAGGTGCATTGACCTGAACAGGCGCTGGAGTATGGTGTCTAGGGTAATTTCACAGCAACTTCATTGCAGTGTTAATGTAAGCCTTACTTGTGACTAACAAATAAACTTTACTTTTAATTTAACTTTACTTTAATAAACCCCGCTGGAGAGAAACACTCCTGGCAAGGAGGGAGTGGCTAGCAGGCCCAGAGACTTCAGTCCCGGGCCTGCTAATGCCATTTAAATTACATTTAAATAACCCGCTGCATAATTTATGCAGCTCTGCGCCTATTTCCAGCACGGAGCTGAGGACACCAGAAACCCGCGTTGGGCGACATGCTTAGGCCCGGGCGCCCAATGTGGATTGCGCAAATCCAGTGCTGCTGAAATCTCTCATGCCACTGTGCTAAAGAATCAGGATGTGGAGATGCCGGCGTTGGACTGGGGTAAACACAGTAAGAAGTTTAACAACACCAGGTTAAAGTCCAACAGGTTTATTTGGTAGCAAAAGCCACAAGCTTTCGGAGCCTTAAGCTCCTTCTTCAGGTGAGTGGGAATCCTGTTCACAAACAGGGCATATAAAGACACAAACTCAATTTACAGAATAATGGTTGGAATGCGAATACTTACAGTTAATCAAGTCTTAAAGGTCCAAACAATGTGAGTGGAGAGAGCATTAAGACAGTTTAAAGAGATCACAGGTTAAAGAGACAATACACATCTCTTTAACCTGTCTTGGTGCTCTCTCCACTCACATTGTTTGTACCTTTAAGACTTGATTAGCTGTAAGTATTTGCATTTCAGCCATTATTCTGTAAATTGAGTTTGTGTCTTTATATGCCCTGTTTGTGAACAGAATTCCCACTCACCTGAAGAAGGAGCTTAAGGCTCCGAAAGCTTGTGGCTTTTGCTACCAAATAAACCTGTTGGACTTTAACCTGGTGTTGTTAAACTTCTTACTAAAGAATCAGCACAGCGGAATGGGCGAATCGCCCCTCAGAACTCCAGAGAGCTGCAATAACTAAAGGTATGCCTTGATCACACGCAAAGTGTGCGCAATCAGCTTAGTGCTGTCCTGGCTAACTTCACACAGCTCCTTGTCTGTTATGCACGTATCCCTATTGGGCCTGAAAAAGCTGCTCTGTTGAGCTTTGCATTTTTGCTCCACTTTATTTTCTGTCCACTGTTGATTCCTTTGTTGGCCTGTAACACTAGACAGAGCTGCTCCAAGATTACTGTCAATACCATACAGTAACGAGTTGGCAAGAGGAACTGTTGAAGTTGGAAGGAGCCAGATGATGCCAGGTTTTCCACTCCTTCAGATGGAATGCACCGCTTTCATGTTGTGCTTAATCTGATGGTTTGATAACAGACAAAAACCGCTTGACTAGCCAAGTAGTTTAGGCAGCTGCGTGATTTGATATCGCGATCTTCTGGGTGGCAGTGAAGTACTTGGCTACTTGAATTACTAAACCACTTCAGATGTGCTTTCCAGCTAAACTAAGCCAATGGAATGGATTAATAGACTCGGTAGAAGTTGTTGTGTTATGTTTTGGTGGGGCATGAATTTGTGCAAACTGTTCATCCTATCGATAGATTTTACTGTGGTTTGTGTGAGTGGAAAATGTGTAAATTTGAATAGGATTTCTCCTTCACAGACTCACACTTGTGTTGCTTATTTTAGTGGTTGTAGGAAAATTAGCGGCAGGTTGGAACAGAAACCAGGAGTCTAGAAATTCAGGTATAAATGAGTAGATCAGTGCTTGAGTGGAGAGGTCTGAGGTGTCCCCCATTATTGCGTCCGTTCTATTGAGCTAGCAACCTGCAGATAGCAACAGGCAGCTCACAGGCTCCGACTACTCCGGGCAAACCAATTTTTCAGTGGGGATCTCAGAGACATTCAGAGGACGATCTTACCAAAAAGATTCTAAGTGCCAAATGAGTGTGAAAGCAGGAGAGAATCGCACCCTCAGTAGAACGGCACTTAGAAAAAAGGAGCTCCATTGTGATTCTCGCCAGCAAGGGGAGGGGCAGAGCTTATTCTTGCCAGAAAGCCAGCTACTGAGCTCTAGGGGCACCAGTGCACCGGCGCCCTGATGTCCTAATGCACTGTGTACAGATGTCACCCCCCCACCCCCACCAGTTGCTGCCACGGACATTTGCCCTACCTCACCCCCTGCGCCCCCGATTGCCACCCTGGCCTTTATGGGCACAAAGCCAATTTCGCTGGCAATTGAGTGCTGGTAACATGGCAAGAGGCAAGAAAATGGGCGCAATTTTGTTTGCCTTTTACCTGATCTTATCGGCTCATCATGCTGATCGACTGGCGGGATGAGCCGATAAGATTGCCCCCTCAGTCTCTGATTTACATACACAAATGCTTAGTGGCAAGTAACCTTTGCACCACACAAGGAACAGACAATAACCGGTTCCAACGAGTGAGATTTAACTATTTCCATCTAAAATTGACCAGATGTAATCATCCATCCTTAACATCCTGGGGTTATCTTTGACCCTAGAAAGTTAAATGGACAAGTCATATGAATATGGTGTCTGCAGGAGCAGGTCAAAGACTGGGAATTCTGCAGTGAGTAACTCATCTCCTGACTCTCTAAAGCATGTTCACCGTTTACAAGGCACAAGTCAGCAGTGGGATGGAATATTCTCCAATCGCCTGGATGAGTACAGTTCCAACAACACTGAAGAATTTCGACACCATCTAGGACAAAACAGCCTGCTTCATCAGCACCCTATCCACACCTTAAATATTCCCTCCCTCCACCACCAGTGCACAGCGGCAGTACTATGAACAGGATGCACTGCAGGAACTCACCAAGGCTCCTTTGTCAGCACCTTCCAAACTTGGGGCCTCTACTACCTAGAAGGACAAGGGTAGCAGATGCATGGGAGCACAAACACATACAAATTAAGTTCCTCTCCAAGCTACACACCATCCTGACTTTGGAATTATGTTACCACTCCGTCACTGTCATAGGGTCAAAATCCTGGAACTCCCTCCCTAACAGCACTGTGGGTGTAGCTACACCACATGGACTGCAGCAGGAAGGTAGCTCACAACCACTTTCTCAAGGGCAATTAGAAATGGCCAACAAATGCTGGACTCTCCAGCAACGGTTACGTCCTGTGAAAGAATACATAAAAATGCCTGCTTTGGACATGGACACCGCACAATGATTTCTTTGTCCTATACCATTATGGTAGATGGCACAATTCTGGTTCTTAATGAACATTCGCTTCTGGCCTGCTGCACTGGAAGTTGAGGAAGATTGTAAGTGTTGGACAATTGGCATTACACAGCTGGATTTTCAGGCCCATGTATTTACATAAAAAGAGAGAGACAACTAAAACGTTACAGAATCTTTCCAGTGCAGAAGGAGGCCATTCAGCCCATCAGCTAACTCACCACAAACAGCTTTTATACCTCATCAAAAGTGTCCGAGGTATAGTCACATATTCAGCATTTTGCGGATTGCTGCATGATGTTGGACCCAGAGGGAGGAGAAAGAATAAAAATAAACTAGATGTCGTGGTCCGGATAAGACAAATAATGCATTGAAAATCAATTAAACGATATTCCTCATATGAATCTCATTGTCTAATTTTATTTTTTGAGGACTGCAAATTGATTGAACCTGCCATAAAAATTAGCACTAATATGAGGTTTACTGTTAATGGAACCAATATATTTTTGCCCCTAAATGGGGCTTCATTCTGATTAAGTACAATACTGCTTCTGCATGGTTAATATACATGATGTGTATGTGATACAGTTTGCATTTACACTGCAACTTTCATTCCTGTGTAAAATAGCTTTGCTCCAGAACCATGCAAGCAGTATTGTATGAATCTGGACTTTTGAGAAGCAAAATGAGACTTGTTCTTATAGAATCATAGAATCCCTACTGTGCAAAGAGGCCATTTGGCCCATCGAGTCTGCACCAACTCTCTGACAGAGCACCTTACCCAGGCCCATATTCTGCGTCATCTCCGTAACCTCAAACAATTATCATGGCTAATCCATCTAACCCCCACATCTTGGGACACTAAGGGGCAAATTTAGCATGGCCAATCCATCTAACCTGCACGTCTTTGTACTGTGGGAGGAAACCAGAGCACACGGAGGAAACCCACACAGACATGGGGAGAATGTGCAGATTCCACACAAACAGTGACCCAAGCTGGGAATTGAAGGTGGGTCCCTGGCGCTGTGAGGCAGCAGTGCTAACCACTGTGCCACCATGCCGCCCTAAAAACTCAAAACTAGACAATCGGTGAATTTAGATGCAGCTCCCGCACAGAAAGGACAGGAAATCATTTGCATTCTCTGCTACAAGACTAGTGGGGAACTTAGACATAGATATCCTGTCCACTCCCACCAGATTACCAAGAACCTCAGACTGCAATAATGATTTTAATATCATTTTAAAGAACTTCCTTCCTTTGCAACCTCCAATAGTTGTTCACGGACTTGCAAACCAACAAAGTAATGGTTTTGCAATGACTCCAAATACCTTATTTAACGTTCACATGACAATTGAAATTTGGCTGGACGTGTTCATATGACATTTCCCACTCCGCTAACATGGGAAATATTAACCCATTGATTTTAAACAGGCTGAGTGTGGATGGGCCTGATGACCTTTACTTGCCCTTCTTTGCAGATGTTCCTTTCACATGTTGAAATGAAGGGAAGGGGATGCCACAGAAAAATGTTCATCCCCCAGCAGTGCCAGACTACATCGCCATTGACCGGGCTTCTATCAGTAATGCGTGCATATTTCACTTTGTTTAGGGAGAAAAACAAAGGCTATGCAGAAAATGAATAATGTAAGCAACCTCAAATAACCCCACCAGCGATGTGATTAGCACCATATGGGAGACATTCTGCTCATACTTGGACAAGAATTTGTATCTCCGAAGAAGGTTGTAATGTTCTCTCTCCGAGGCATTTCAAATCAAACTCGCAGATAATTAAATTGCCGCCAGTTACGCAGGATTCAGTCAGACGAAAGAAACCCTTCACTCTTGTTTCCCTTAAGTCACTGACCTTGTCCAGTTGCACCAAGGCTCTAATTAATTTTTCACTCCTGTTGACAGATTTCATATAAAACACATGTGGTGAGATTCCAGCTATTAAACTTACTGCAATAAAATCCTGAAATCATGCTGCGCATTTAATGCAATGTTTCAGATGCTTTTATTAACCTGGCCCAATAACTACCTTGACATATGCTGCAAATAACGATGCTTCTTTGTAGGGTAGCGAGGAATGTTTCCAAGCCATGTGCAAGATGTTAGAAAATTATTTTAATAATTGGTAGAAGTTATACTTTGGTACCCGAGAGTGCAAAATTCCCCATCTGTTGCAGTCACGTTCTGCTCCTCTTTGCTCTATTTTTCCTACTCTTGGTGCTTTTGCAGCACTCCATTTTCTAAGCGAATGGGTGTCCGTCAGGCCCCTTGCCTGAGCCTTCCTGTAACGAGCACATAGGAAATGCATGTAAGCTTATGTTCAAGTCACTCTGTTATACATTATGAGTCAGTAGTCATCGCAGGCAAGCCAACTTCCCACCCACTTCAAGAACATACAACCAGCCTGATCCATAAACTAGCTGCTGAGGTGACAGGGCGCAACACTCCAATCAACTCCCTGTGGAGCCTTTGCTCCCCCAACGTATTGCAGCACCTGACCTTCACTCCCGTCCTCGCAACAGCTCCCTAGCTCTTCCTGACTCGGAATTACCCATGTCTTGACACTAAATCTCCTATGTACTAATTCATCAAACTATAGCAATATGTGATTTTCATTATACCTGCAAGTCATGTAAGCACTATAGTGCGGCACGGTAGCGCAATGGTTAGCACTGCTACCTCACAGTGCCAGGGACCCGGGTTCGATTCCAGCCTTGGGTGATTGTCTGCTTGGAGTTTGCACATTCTCCCTGTGTGTGTGTGGGTTTCCTCCGGGTGCTCCAGTTTCCTCCCACAGCCCAAAGATGTGTGAGTTAGGTTGATTGGCCATGCTAAATTGCCCCTGGATCCAGAACTGGCTTGCCTGCAGAAGGCAGAGAGTGGCTGTGGAGGGGTCTTTCTCTGCATGGAGGTCAGTGACCAGTGGAGTGCCCCAGGGATCTGTTCTGGGACCCTTGCTGTTTGTCATTTTCATAAATGACCTGGATGAGGAAGTGGAGGGATGGGTTGGTAAGTTTGCTGACGACACCAAGGTAGGTGGTGTTGTGGATAGTTTGGAGGGATGTCAGAAGTTGCAGCGAGACATAGATAGAATGCAAGACTGGGCGGAGAAGTGGCAGATGGACTTCAACCCGGATAAGTGTGTGGTGATCCATTTTGGCAGATCCAATGGGATGAAGCAGCAGTATAATATGAAGGGTACCATTCTTAGCAGTGTAGAGGATCAGAAGGACCTTGGGGTCCGGGTCCATAGGACTCATAAATCGGCCTCGCAGGTGGAGGATGCGGTCAAGAAGGCGTACGGCGTACTGGCCTTCATTAATCGAGGGATTGAGTTTAGGAGTCGGGAGATAATGCTGCAGCTTTATAGGACCCTGGTTAGACCCCACTTGGAGTACTGCGCGCAGTTCTGGTCACCTCATTACAGGAAAGATGTTGAAGCCATTGAAAGGGTGCAGAGGAGATTTACAAGGATGTTGCCTGGATTGGGGGGCATGCCTTATGAGGATAGGTTGAGGGAGCTTGGTCTCTTCTCCCTGGAGAGACAAAGGATGAGAGGTGACCTGATAGAGGTTTACAAGATGTTGAGAGGTCTGGATAGGGTAGACTCTCAGAGGCTATTTCCAAGGGCTGAAATGGTTGCTACGAGAGGACACAGGTTTAAGGTGCTGGGGGGTAGGTACAGAGGAGATGTCAGGGGCAAGTTTTTCACTCAGAGGGTGGTGGGTGAGTGGAATCGGCTGACGTCGGTGGTGGTGGAGGCAAACTCGTTGGGGTCTTTTAAGAGACTTCTGGATGAGTACATGGGATTTAATGGGATTGAGGGCTATAGATAGGACTAGAGGTGGGGATGTGATCGGCGCAACTTGTGGGCCGAAGGGCCTGTTTGTGCTGTGGCTTTCTATGTTCTATGTTCTATGTTCTTAGTGTCAGAGAGATCAGCAGGGTGAATACTCGGGGTTACAGCAATAGGGCCTGGATGGGATTGTTTGTTAGACTTCCTCTCTCTATCCCATTAAGGTATGGTCTGTCTCCCACTCTGTTTTTGCTTCCTTCATAACTGAGTCATCACTCTCTTCCTTTCTGTCCATTTCTCCATTAAAGTCAATAGCAATTGCGGAAGATGAATAGCACTCAGTGGAATCAATAACACCTGTTTTACACGATCGTCCAAAGTCAAAATGGCCTCCATTGGGATGCATTATGTTTGGTTCTAAGTGATTGGAGAAATTCAAAGAAAGACAGTTACACAATAAGAGGCACAGTGGCACAGTGGTTAGCACTGCTGCCTCACAACATTATGGACCTGGGTTCAATTCCTGGTTTGGGTCACTGTCTGTGCAGAGTCTGCACATTCTCCCCATGTCTGCATGGGTTTCCTCCGGCTGCTCCAGTTTCCTCCCACAGACCGAAAGATGTGCTGGTTAGGTGCATTGACCATGCTAAAGTCTCCCTCAGTGTACCCGAACAGGCACCTAGGGGATTTCACAGTAACTTCATTGCAGTGTTAACGTAAGCCCAATTGTGACAGTAATAAAATAAACTGTCAAAAAAAGTGATTAGGAGAAAAATACAACGTCTTGCAATGAAACATACGTCAAGCAATGATCATTTGACAAAATATATGTGGTAGACTTGATGTCCACAATGGATTCAATTGCCCCAATATTCAATGAAGGTTTCCGACTCTTCCACTATCACTCTGGCCAGAGAGCAATGGACCCGTCAGGCAAATGGTGCCTCCAGTCGTTTACATAATTCCTCTTGAGATTCTGCTGGCCTCCTGCTGTACTTGTGGCAGGACACCTTAGAAAGCCCCATCGAATTTCTTTAACGTAAAGATGAACATATCAGCAGCATCTTGTATTAATATAAAACCTTTGACACGTTGCAAAGTGCTCCGCAAACACATTACAAAATAAACACTGTAATATAATTGTTGCAATATAATCTTGTGCTTCACGTATGAAGGTATATGCCAAATATTCTGAGGATGGTAGCTCGCTAGTGATTTAGCTATTCCCAAGACTGCAAGATTGTTATGTGCTGATGGGAACAAAAGCAGATAATTATTAAATTCCCCAATACTACATTCTTTGCCTTGAAAAATATGACATACTCACGCATAACAACAATAGAAAAAACAAGATGTGGACAATTGAAATTTGAGTCTATTCCTTTTCATAGTGGCCTTGTTTCATTCTTCAAATGTGTTATGTAAGTCTTTGGCCTGATGGATGTTTTCTTTGCATTAGTTTGCAGTTGTCCCTATTTTCTCAAGGATCATGAAAGGAATGTTGGCAAATGGTGCTTCAATTTTAAAAATATTTTTCAAGAGGAAAGAAGAGACTTTTTTATATAAAAGGATACATATCAGCCAATGATGCTTTAAAAACAACATTCCATTGAGTGATATTAAACCTAATAACCACTTTCGTGCCATACGGTTACTGAAGCAGCCTTAGGTATTTAAACTGTGATGAAAGTACATGTCTGCATTCAGTATTGTTGCTTCCATTCAATCATCAGCTCTATTGACTTTTAATTAAAATATTTTTTTATAAAACACTGCAGATGCTCCGAACAGTTTGCATCTTGTCCATACTCTTGACTACATTGTGACATTCAGGATGAATATGGCACCACACCATGAGTTCATCTGTCCTCAATTGAAAATTGGAAGTTTATAGCAAATCAGATTCGTAATTGAATTTATACTCTTTCCATAACTTTTAATAAAATTGCTTGTGAAAAGTTGGATTCTATCAATGCCATTCAAGCTTGGAATTATTTGCAATTACCAATGTTACAAATTCCATGTATAAGTCAGACAAAATATATGTATCCGACTCGACCAATGGTAGATTAAATTGCAGTGTGGAGTACTCCACATACAAAGATAATAGGGTAGTGCAGGTATCTTCATAGAATCATAGAAACCCTACAGTGCAGAAAGATGCCATTGGGCCCATCGAGTCTGCACCCACCACAATCCCACCCAGGCCATACCCCCACATCCCCACATATTTACCCACTAATCCCTCTAACCTACACATCTCAGGACACTAAGGGGCAATTTAGCATGGCCAATCCACCTAACCCACACATCTTTGGGAGGAAACTGGAGCACCAGGAGGAAACCCACGCAGACATGGGGGGAGAGCGTGCAAACTCCACACAGTCACCCGAGGCTGGAATTGAGGCCGGATTGAACCCGGGTCGCTGGTGCTGTGAGGCAGCAGTGCGAACCACTGTGCCACCGTGCCGAATTATATAACCAAAAGACTTGCAAATCAGAGGAAGTCATGCTCAAACTGTAAATTACTCTTAAAGGCCACATCTTGAACACTGTCCCCAGTTCTAATCATCACCTTGTGGCTGCCCACTGGACTACAGACTAGCACGGATGGTCTGAGATATGAGGAAAAAGGTTAGGACAGAGGAAAAAGAAATGTAGCTTCACATTTCAAGGCTAATAAACTTAAACGATAAGCGGTATGCAAGAGAGTAGACCTTGAAAATGTCTTTACTTAAATTGGAGGGTAGGAAAAGGATACACTAAATCAAACAACTTAAAGACAAATTTAAAACTGTCAGGGAGTTCATCATTACATGAAATGTAAACCTCTGGATAGAGGAGTAGAGCTGAAGACCATGGAATTATTTAAGAAGAAGTCGGAAGTCACAATAGATGGAACTGTGTGGTCTTTCTGAATGGATATACAAGAACCAGTTGAATAGCCTCTCTTGCCTGTATTTATCGTGATGTTGTGCATCTGAGGATCTGGAAATTCAGTGTCATACAGACAATAATTCAAAGATCTTAAACCAATTGGTTGCATGAATGTTAAATATACATTCTGAAATTCAAGGAGAGGACTCAATAATATCTTACAAAATGTCAGTTAAAAATTCAGTGCCCTGAAATGAAATACGATTTTTCTTTTGCGATATTTCCCTTCACTTTGTTGAGGATATTGTATCATATTGGGATCCTGAAGCAGGGGCGTTACTCATCCAGTGCAGTCACCAAGTGTCTGTGTTTCATATTTAAGTATTGCACCAACAGGCTGTTTGAATATGAAAGATTCACAGCTGGCTCAATTGTGTGATTTCAACATAAATTCTGTCCAACATCTTTTGGGAGGCCATTATGGAATCATTGAATAATACAACGCAGAAACAGGCCATTTGGTCCATTATGCCTACGCTGGCACTTCATGGAACCTTCATTATGCCCATGCTGGCACTTCATAGAACCCCGACAGTGCAAAAGAAGGCCATTCGGCCTATTGAGCCTGCACTGACAACAATCCCACCCAGGCCTTAAGCCCGTAACCCCAGGTATTTACCCTGCTAATCCCCCTGACATTAAGGATCAATTTAGCATGGTCAATCAAACTAACCGACACATCTTTGGAGTGTGGGAGAAAACCGGAGCACCCGGAGGAAACCCACGCAGGCATGGGGAGAATGTGCAAACTCCATATAGACAGTCACCCGAGGCCAGAATTGAACCTGGGTCCCTGGCGCTGTAAGGCAGCAGTGCTAACCACTAAAAGAACTATTCCAATTAGTCCCACTCTCCTTCCTGTCCTTTCCCTGGAGTCTGTATTTTTTTCTTCTTTCTAAGTGTTTCTTTTTAAAGTTATTATTGAATGCCCACCATCCTTTCAGTAAGAGTTTTAACAACACCAGGTTAAAGTCCAACAGGTTTATTTGGTAGCAAATGCCATCCTTTCAGGCAGTGCCTACATCATGTTCGAGAAGACAAGCTGATCTTACTTTTATCTAGGCTGGGGGTACTGAGATCAATTGATCCTTGCCTTCCACCCTCTTGAATGAGATTAGTGAAAGCATCGCAGACAGGATGAAACTGGGAAAGTTATCTCTGCTGTCACTGAGACTCATGTTTTGAAAGAATGAATTCAGATGCTGAGATGAAAATCATTGAAATAGATCCAGCCACACAGATGTTTTTAAAAATCTGCAGAGAATTCTAGCAGTTTCAGAACAGACAGTATTTCGCAACTGAAAAATGCCCAAATGTTTGTAATGTATGGGATATTCCGACTTCATTGATGAAGTCGAGCACATTCAAAAATAATAGCATTTCTTTGGATAAAAAATCTAGAATCCCATATATTGATCCAAATCTAACTTTGCATTATGGTTTAGCATCTGATGCAATACATTTGCTCTTACGCACGCTGAAAATCCTACTATAGTGGGAGCAACATATTGGGCAGGCTTTTCCGGCCACGCTCACCCCAAAACTGGAAAATACCGCCCAATGTCAATGGACCTTCCCATGGTCTGCCCCTCGCCCGCTCTGATTCCCATGGCGGGGCAGGACGGTAAAATTTGCCCCATTGAGTATTCTCCCACTCTCAAGCTCCCTCCCCGAGGCTAAAAAGTTAAATTATGAGTAAACTTGGCATATTATATTCCCTCGTGTATAGAAGATGAAGAGGCAATCGCATAGGGATGTTTAAGATGATTAAAGGAATTGACAGGGTAAATGAAACTATTTCCTCTGGTGAGGGAATCTAGACCAAGAGGGCACAACCTTTAAATTAAAATTAGACCATTCAGAGGGAAAGTCAAGAAACACTTCTTCACACAAAAGGTGGGGGAAATCAAACATGGTGACTTCTTGTGAGCTGTCCCCAGCATAATCTCTCATTTCATCTTTCACTCTTGTTCCATGCTCTTAAAACTGTACTGTAACTCTTTTAACTATATCCTGCACCGTCTTCTTTCTTTCTCCCCTATGTATTCGATGTTTTGCCTGTTTTAGCATGCAAGAAACAATACTGTTCACTGTATCCCAATACAGGTGACAATAATAAATCAATTCAATCTGGAACTTGCTTTTCCAGAAAGGCTGGTGGGAGGAGGGGAGGAGGTTGCGGGTGTTGGGGAGGGGTTCCAGTCGAATCTTTCAACACTGTGTTTGATAGATTTTCTGATGGCATGGGTTAAGGAACTAAGGTAAGTCAATGTAACCAAGATACAGATAAGCCATGAACTAAGTGAGTGGCAGAACAGACTTGAGACACAGAATAATCTACTCTGTTCCAACTTTCCCATCCATGCTCATCAATCTATGATGGGTCGGCATTATTTGTGAAAGGAAACAATCAGGGAAGGGTTGCTGTAATGTTTAAAGTTGCAGATTGACCTTATCCTAAGAGAACAATGTATAAAGGAACTGCCCCTCACTAATTGAAAAGAAATTGTCATACGCCTGTCAGACTTGCATAACAATGTTTATTTGACTTAAGTTCTTTGAGAAAGTTGATTAAAATACTTCCCTATTTGAGCGTAAAATAATCTTCACCTCACACTTGATTGTTAAATGTACGGTGAAACCCTTAAAACTTCTCATTTGGTTTTCCAGAAAGGTTCTCAGCTATCCAAAGGCATACAAGGTTTGTGACAGCTATCTGTTCTGTGTCAGGCTATATAACAGGGTTAGTTTGTTTTTGGCTTATTGAAACCAGCATTGCTGTGTTAAAAGCAAATATCTACAGCGTGTCTGCATTGATGGCTACAGTATTCTTGACAAGAGAGGCTTTTTAACAGCTACTCTACAAAACATTTACACATCCTCTAAGATATGTGGCACACTTGGCATTTCTCAGTTTGCTACCAGAAAGTGCAGGAATTACCCATTCCCTGGGACATTCTGCACTGTTTAAATCAAAATGTAAACAATTATACACCTTTCTTTTACAATATAATGTGACACAAAATTATTTAATAATTAAGATTGACGAAATAACTTTCCTTGAGGCAAAATCCTTGGATTAAAATAGTTTGTACCTTCTTTTGCAGGTGAAGAGAATCATAGAGTCCCCTACAGTGCAGAAGAGGCCATTCGGCCCACTGAGTCTGTACCGACCCGCTAACACCTCTACCGTACCCTATTCCCATAACCCCAAACATTTCCCATGGCTCACCCATCGAATCTACTCATCTTTAGACGCTAAGGGGCAATTTAGCATGGTCAATCCACATAACCTGCACATCTTTGGAGTGTGGGAAAAAACCGGAGCACCCGGAGGAAACCCATGTAGACACAGGGAGAAAATGCCAATTCCACACAGTTACCCAAGGCTGGACTTGAACCTGGGTCCCCTGGAGCTGTGAGGCAGCAGTGCTAACCACTCTGCCACCAAACACTAAATTAATTATATACATGTGTATTTGTGTGTAGATACATACACATGCACAGCCATTTGTGTATAGGCTGGCAATAAGAATTGACACACGCACACAAAATTTAATCTGGAAAAATAAATGTATTTGTACCATAGCATTGTTCTCAGAGGCAGCTATGACCTCAATAGCTGCACTGGTATAAACAAGGCTGCATTCCTGCCTTCAGTGTCATCAAGATAACCTCAGGAGGTTTGTTGTTTTCACATCACTGTTCCTTTCAGGCTTTAGGTACTCAGAGAATTCACCCAGATTGGCTTGCAGTATTGACAAGTTTCAGTGGTTTATAATGATAATCAGAACTGTTAAACAGCAATGCATGCAGTGGGTCTTCTGAGATCCATCTAACAATTGGGGGGGGCAATGGTGTAGTGGTACTGTCACTGGACTAGTAATCTAGAGATCCAGGGTAATGCTCTGGGGACTGGGGTTCGAATCCCACCACGGCAGATGGTGAAATTTGAATTCAGTAAAAATCTGGAATAAAAAGTCTAATGGTGACCATGAAACCATTGTCGATCATCATAAAAACCCAACTGGTTCACCAATGTACTTTAGGGAAGGAAATATGCCATCCTTACTTGGTCTGGCCTACATGTGACTCCAGACCCACAACAATGTAGTTTACTCTTAAATAGCCTCAGGGATGGGCAGTAAATGCCCAGCCAGCAGCACCCACATCCAAAGAATAAATTTAAAAAATGTGAGCAGGAAATATTCCACAGCATTGGCAACTTCACCATCATAAACTGTAAATAAGATAAATACACCACAATATACCAGTTAAGTTAAGGGCGGCACGGTAGCACAGTAGTTAGCACTGCTGCTTCACAGCACCAGGGACCTGGATTCGATTCCCGGCTTGGGTCACTGTCTGTGCAGAGTTTGCACCTTCTCCCCGTGTCTGCGGGGGTTTCCTCCGGGTGCTCCAGTTTCCTCCCACATTCTGAAAGACGTGCTGGTTAGGTGCATTGACCTGAACAGGCACCAGACTGTGGCAACCAGGGGAATTTCACAGTAACTTCATTGCAGTGTTAATGTAAGCCTTACTTGTGACTAATAAATAAACTTTTAAGTTACACTGCTCCTACACCAAGAGGTACAGGGTGGCATGATGGCACAGTGGTCAGCACTGCTGCCTCGCAGCACCAAGGATCCGGGTTCAATTCCAGCCTTGGGTGTCTGTCTATGTGGAGTTTGCGTGTGTTTCCTCTGGGTGCTACGGTTTCCTCCCACACTTCAAAGTTGTGCGGGTTAGGTTGATTGGCCATGCTAAATTGACCATTAGTGTCAGGAGGATTAGCGGGGTAGATACGAGGGGTGATGGGAATAGGACCTGGGTGGGATTCTTGTCAGTGCAGGCTCGATGGGCTGAATGGCCTCCTTCTGCACTGTAGGGATTCTAAGTTGCATCTTCTTCAGAAGTTCTACTAATCACACTGATTAGCAACTGAGACAGTAGATAGATTGTCAGCGACCATTAAAATAAACAATGGAAAATCAGAATACTGTGGAGACAGGAGATCCAAAATAAAAACGGAAAATTCTGGGGAAATAAAAACTCAGCAGGTCTGGCAGCATCAGCGTAGAGCGCAAAAGTTAATGGTTCATTTCTGTGACAGAATTGGCCTGGATTTTGCAGTCAGCTGAAAGGTCACGATGCTCACTATTGACCTCAAAGAACATTTTAATTTCAATCTGGCTCTAACCAGAGGGTATCTCCAGCATCGATTAACATTTATGCCATCGTGCAGACTAACCATTCAATCACATTGAAGAATTCTCACGGATAGCAAAGCAGGATATAAAAATTACTGAACCAGTTCACTTTATAACTTAATTTTAGAATCATCATAGAATCATTGAATCCTACAGTGCAGAAGGAGGCCATTCGGCCCATCTGCACCAACCACAATCCCACCCAGGCCCTAGCCCCATAACCCCGTATATTTACCCTAGCTAGTCCCCCTGACCATAAGGGGCAATTTAGCATGGCCAATCCATTGAGGTTTGGGACTTACACAAGGGTTTAAGATAAATGCTGAAATATCATAAACCATTGAAATATTAAAAACCAATGGATTTTTATAATAGAGAAATATGTAATTCCGCAAGTATAAAATGAGCTTTTCGGGGCCAGAGAGGTTGTTCAGCAACAATTAAGAACTGAAAAGGTTTTAAAAACCAGGTTTTGCCTCATTCAACAAGTCACAACTTTTTCAGGGTTTTGCAGTAGATGGATAGATAGATAGAGGTTGACAGCATGGAAACAGGCCCTTCGGCCCAACTTGTCCATGCCGCCCTTTTTTTTTAAACCCCTAAGCTAATCCCAATTGCCCGCATTTGGCCCATATCCCTCTACACCCATCTTACCCATGCAACTGTCTAAATGCTTTTTAAAAGACAAAATTGTAGGTTAAACCAGTAAGCTGGCAGTGGAAGTTCACAATACAAATGATCTTGATTGCTGAATATTTCAACAATGCACCCTGTGGTGAAGCAGGGAATCATTGACAGCAACTGGACTTGTGTTTTTAATTGAGCATGTGCATGGGCTTGGTTTTCAATTCTCCATGGGTGATGAGGTAGGCTGTGCTGCGAAAGTAATGCTCCCAGGTGGTGTGTAAGTGCCTGACGACTCCAACACATTTTATTTATTTATTGTCACAAGTAGGCTTACATTAACACTGCAATGAAGCTACTGTGGGAGGAAACCGAAGCACCCAGAGGAAACTCATGTAGACACGGGGAGAATGTGCAGACTCTGCACAGACCCCAGGTTAGCACTGCTGCCTCACAGCGCCAGGGACCCGGGTTCGATTCCCAGCTTGGGTCATTGTGTGGAGTTTGCACATTCTCCTCATGTCTGCGTGGGTTTTCTCCGGGTGCTCCAGTTCCCTCCCACAGTCCAGAGATGTGCAGGTTAGGTGCATTGACCATACTAAATTCTCCCTCAGTGTACCCAAATTGGGGCCAGAGTGTGGCAACGAGGGGATTTTCATAGTAACTTCATGTAAGCCTACTTCTGACACTAATAAATAAACTGTAAAAAAACTGGGAATCAAACCCATGTCCCTGGTGCTAAGAGCCAGCAATGCTAACCACTGTGCCACCCACTTGCTGCTCCTTTCGAAGGAAGTGGTGCAGGAAGGGGACTGGAGTTGGGGAAACCCACTTGTCTTCATTTAACTGCCCATTAAACTCGCCAAGGTACTTGTTGGGGGAGGGTCAGAGGGTAACCTTTCAAATGATGTATTAGCAAAACCGAATAATCCAGTACACATTAATCTTGGCTGTAGTGTAGGGAAGCCATTAGCTCACGTTTCTGTTGCAGAAACCTTTTGTAAAAATGGATTGTTCTCTTGGAGCGAGTCTGCTCGCCTTTAGTTGACCACTTGCCTGCACCATCTTGTTGGCCCTCTGATCTCCTTCCTTGTCTATTCTGCAAGGCAGCAGCAAGTCCGGTTATCGGCTTTTGACGGTTGTACTCCGGAGTACAGCGCTCCTGGCAGCGCTCGGCACCACTAATTGCCCTCCGAGCTCGCCGCTGACCCAATTAGGTGATTTGAATCTAAAGATATCATCGTGTTAGTGATGCAGCTGCAGCGTGGAGTTGGGATCCAGAAGCCATCCAGGTGTCAGGTTCCTGAAAATCAAACCCCAGAAGTTGCTGTTGGTTTTACGGTTGTAATGATGTTGAACATTGCCAATTTTGCTATCATTACAACTGCAAAGCCCATCATTTCACACGTCACAAAACTCCCTTGAACCCAGAGGCACCAACCAATAGTTTAAACACTGCAACTTGTTCCTGTTCCATGTATTGTTGGCAGATATATATCTTATGAAAGATGTCAAGTGCTTAAAAAAGGTGATTGCTCACGTCATGAGGCTATCCTCATTTATTTTTGAAATATGATTTTTCAACTTTCAATTGACTGGAAAATTTGCAATTTGAATTGAGACAGAGCAAACCGCTTAAAAATGCAAGGCCACATTCCAAGCTGAAGGTGAGAGAAAAAAAACAATGACCCTCAAGGTAGTGTGAAGAGGGAGACATTACAATTACTGAATCCCCACTATCAACATCCTGTGGATTACCATTGTCCAGAAACTGAACTGGATTAGCCATATAAATACTATGGCTACAAGAGCAAGTCAGAGGCCAGGAATCCTGTGGTGAGTAACTTACCTCCTGACCTCCCCCAAAGCCTGTTCACAATCTACAAGGCACAAGTCAGGAGTCTAATGCAATACTCTCCACTTGCCTGGATAAGTAATGCTTTAACAACACTCAAAAAGCTTGATACCATCCAGGTTAAAAGCAGCCTGCTTGATCATTCAACAACCATTCAATCCCTCCACCACCAATGAACAATGGCAGCTGTGTGTACCATCTACGAGATGCACTGCAAGAACTCACCAAGATTCCTTATTCATAGAAACTAAACCCATGATCACCATCATCAAGAAGGACAAGAGCAGCAGATAAACTGGGAACACCACCACCTGGAAGTTCCCCTCCGAGTCACTCGCTATCTTGACTTGGAAATATATCGCCACCATTCCTTCACTGTCGCTGGGTCAAAATCCTTGAATCCTACCTTAACAGCACTGTGACTGTACCTACACATGATGTGGAAATACTGGCGTTGGACTGGGGTAAGCACAGTAAGAAGTCTCTTACACACGACACACGACAACGCAGAATCGCTGAGCAGAAACTGGTAGCCAAGTTCCGCACACATGAGGACGGCCTCAACCGGGATCTTGGGTTCATGTCACACTATCTGTAACCCCCACAACTTGCCTGGGCTTGCAAAATTTCACTAACTGTCCTAACTGGAGACAATACACACCTCTTTAACCTGTGCTTAACCCTCTCTCCACTCACATTGTCTGTACCTTTAAGACTTGATTACCTGTAAAGACTCGCATTCCAATCATTATCTTGTAAATTGAGTTTGGGTCTTTATATGCCCTATTTGTGAACACATCTCCCACTCACCTGATGAAGGGGCAGCGCTCCGAAAGCTTGTGGCTTGTGTTACCAAATAAACCTGTTGGACTTTAACCTGGTGTTGTGAGACTTCTGACTGTACCTACACCTCAGGGACAGGGACGCTGCAAATGAATTTTTTTTAAAATTCCCATAATCCTGACATCCATCAAAACTCAAGCACAAGACATTAAAAATGCAAAGTACTGGACATTGCAACAATAGCTGCCACAGACTGATAGACCCAAAATCTTTTGGAAATACACAATGGGTGGTGTGTTTCAAGGCAAGGCTGCCCAGCTACCAGAGGGAGATTGCATGTGACACAATCAGTGTCATAAAAATCTTCAGCATAGGAAACAGCCCATGGAATGCTCTTTCTCTGGCAGTCTCTTTTAATAAGTGTGCCGCCTGGTTCGAGAACCTAACACTACCAGAAACCTACCAGCCAACCAAGATCTCGTCAGGATTGCAACATCTTCAACATCTGACCACGTCCAAGAAACCAGCTGACCTAAATCGTCTTTAGTATTTAAAATCAACTTTTGAATTGACCTACCTCACATTCGGTTGATCTTTCCCTATTGTGGGTGTCAAAATGGAACCAGTCCTTAAATAGTACAGGCTGTCACTCAAAAGCCCACAACATTTCTGTTGTCTTGATGTTATTCTACTTGTACATATCAGAAATGTGGTTTTGACAGCAGACTGTAGAATGTGGCTCCATTTAATTATATCTTGTGGGTGAATATGGATAATTGTCTGAACTCCGCCAGTGGGTGTTGGGCCGTTGGTATGGGGAATGTTCGGGACAGAAACAAACCAAATATCAGAAAAAATAATTGTGGTTTAGAGAAGCCAGACAAATAAAATGCACGTGGTCGGAGAGCCACCACAGTAATCCTCCAAGGCCAAGTCTGGAATTTTTGAAAAAATATATAAATCAGAATCTTGGAATGGTTACCAGCGTGAATGGATTTTTCACAAGTGCTAGAAAATTAACAAAACGTACGCTGTATGCTCATATATGCTATTAGTTTTTTTTTGGTTGAAGTAAGATAAGTCAGGTGCTGGAGCTGGAATAACCAATTTTGGCACAGTCATTAAAATGTAAGAGTTCTCAGAAGCTTTGGTAGTTGAACTTTCTGAAGAAGCCACTCACTCTTTTTGGCCCTCTGGAGTGGGGGACGCGATTGAGGGTTGGGTGCAGGACAAACGGCAAACTTTGGTCTGGAAAATGTATGGTCCCGGAACCTTATTTTCATATGCCGGATTGCTGTCCAAGCTCAGAGGGAATCAGTGCACAGATAGCAGCAGATTGCAGTAGGAAACTGACTGAGCTTGCCCTGGCAAGAGTTGTGGGGTGGACCGGGTCAGGGGGTTGGGGGAGGGGGGTGCTTGGCAAGGGGCATGGAGGGGGAGAGGGGATGGGTGACATGGGGAAGAGAAATCCAGAGGCAAACCCAGTCAGGGTAGGAGAAATCCAAGGAAATTCCCCCAAAAAGCTTACATTTTAATTTTACCCTGCATTTAGGTCACAGTCTCCTCTGGAGACATGGGTTCATATATCCCACTCCTGACATTGATTTGTGGGGGGCACGTTGGCACGTGGGCGGCACAGTGGCACACTGTGAGGCATTGCTGCCTCACAGCGCCAGGGACCTGGGTTCAATTCCGGCCTCGGGTCACTGTCTGTGTGGAGTTTGAATGTTCTCCTCGTGTCTGCGTGGGTTTCCTCCGGGTGCTCCAGTTGCCTCCCACACTCCAAAGATGTTCGTGTTAGGTTGATTGACCATGCTAAATTGCCCTTTAGAGTCAGGGGATCTAAGAGGGTAAATATGTGGGGTTACGGGGATGGGACCTGGGTGGGCTTGTTGTCGGAGCAGGCTCGATGGGCCAAATGGCCTCCTTCTGCACTGTAGCTTCTACGATTCTATGAAAAGTTGTCTTGACCGCATTGCACTGCATTGAAGGTTTAGTCTGGCGGGGAAGTCTTTATTGCTCAACACTCAGTCTTCAAGTTAATGTTGCTGCCAGATCCCGATGACTTCATGCAGCCTGATCTGCATAGTTAAAGATGAATCCTGCCAGCATCAAGTGGGTGATTTGCAGCCTATAATTGAACATTGCTGTTGGGCAGATCAGGGCAGGAAGTCCATGGGTGGGTCCCTCGCTCCTATTTAAATGCCTGGCTTCCCCTCTCCCTGTTCCCCAATTCTTTGAATCCAACTCAATCAGGGAAAAGAAAACAGACGAGGTAACATTGAGAAGTAATAATTCTTTGGATTGGCCACCCAACAGAAAGGAAGGAATGCAAAGCAGCAGTTACAATGGCTCACTTCCTTTAGTCGAAAGAGAACGTTATTTAGAGGCTATCTGAAATTGCCGAAATATAATCCTTCCAGGGAAAGTTCAAATTACAAATTGACTACAAGTTATTAAAACACTAAACTCTCAGAAAACTGAACCAGGATCTGCACAAGATTCAAACCAACTAAATCATGCGAGTGTTACACTGATTCATTCCTTATGTATAAATTAATCATGCTTAAAGAGGAAAATAATGTTCCATAGAAAATGTTAAAGTATTATTGGATCCGTCAGATAAAAAGTGAGGAAACATATGGAAACAAAAATGGAAACAAGTTTTTCTTAACTGGTGGATTTTAATGAAGTAATTTGAACCACAGGTGTTTTCAGTTAGTTACTTCAATGTTATCTTTGTAAGACTTAGAAAGATTACTATTATGCAGATTATATATTGTGATTAACATTACTTTCAGCCATTGCGAACTTTGCAGGATTCTTCTTAAATATTCATGTTTGGTTGTTAAGGTGGCACAGTGGTTAGCACTGCTGCCTCACAGCGCCAGGGACCCGGTTCGATTCCCATCTCGGGTCACTGTCTGTGCGGAGTCTGCATGTTCTCCCCGTGTCTGCGTGGGTTTCCTCCGGGTGCTCTGGTTTCCTCCCACAGTCCAAAAGTCATGCTGGTTAGGTCCATTGGCCATGCTAAATTCTCCCTCGGTGTACCCGAACAGGTGCCGGAGTGTGGCGATGAGAGGATTTTCACAGTAACTTCATTGCAGCGTTAATGTAAGTCTACTTGTGACACTAATAAATAAACTTAGACTTAAGTGTATTAAATGTTCAAGCAAACAACTTAGGGATGGGTGTCTGTCTCTGTGGAGTTTGCACATTCTCCCCGTGTCTGCGTGGGTTTCCTCCGGGTGCTCTAGTTTCCTCCCACAGTCCGAAAGATGTGCTGGTTACGTGCATCGGCCGTGCTAAATTCTCCCTCAGTGTACCCGAACAGGCGCCGGAGCGTGGCGACGAGAGGATTTTCCCAATAACTTCATTGCAGTGTTAATGTAAGCCTACCTGTGACATTAATAAATAAACTTTAACCTGTGTTGCCGCATTAGTAAACTTGGGAGGCATCACTCTTTTGACACTTTGCTGAGCATGGCTGGTTTTGTCGCAAGTTTTATTCTTCTGATAACGACACCACGAATTGATATCCTCTTTCTTTGAGCTTAATCCCAGAGTTTTGATGGCTCCCTGGAGAACTGGATTGGGAATGTTCTATTTTCATGGGATGTGGGTGTCACTGATTGGGCAGGCATTTGCTGCCCATTCCTAATTGCCCTTGCTCGGCCATTTCAGATGGCATTTGAGAAAGATAACCACTTTGCTGTGGGTCTGAAGTCTGGAGAAGCAATAAAAATAGGCCAGACCAGGTAAGGGTGGCAGATTTTGTTCCCTGAAGGACATTAGAGAACCAGATGGGGTTTTTATGACAATTGACAATCATCATTAGACTTTTGATTTTTATTGAATTCAAATTTCGCCTCCGCTATGCTGGGATTTGAACTCAGGATTCCAAAGCATTTCTCTGGGTCTCTGGATTACTAGTCTAGTGACAATGCCACTACGCCACTGCCGCCCCTTACCAGTAAGGAAAAGGACAGAATTGTTAGGACCATTCGAAAATGTCAAGTACCTGCAAATTGCAATGAGCGTCATCAATTTTCATATATATATATTTTTTAAACTCGCCGCCTAAGTTTGTAGCTTTGCACAAAGACAAACCAACACCTCAGTTGCTGCAGCAAAGCACAGATAATGGGAGGAGAACCAGTGTCTGCATTGATACTTATGAAGATCAGGTATTTTAGGAATATGATAGCTCAGAATGAAGCTGGCCTAATAGTCTTGGTCGAGTCAACACTAAATAGGTCCAACTAAAGCATTGCAGCAATCAACAAGGCAAAGTACCATGGTGAACCAGGAGGTCAAACAGCAGGATAAATCTTGGAGGGGATACTGATCTAATGTTACAGAGCTGTGGGAAAACTGCACCAGGAATCCTGCCAGAGTGCAAGAGCAGCATTCTCACACTGGAGGTAAAGCAGAGAAAGGCCATCAGGTCCTTCACTCACGTCAGGGTCCTGAGCTTTGAGAAAACAGCTGGACACTCTTGAGCCTTTCACCAGGAAAGCAGACCTGGCAGAAGCAATTTTCAAAAGACAATAAATAATATTGTTTAGTATATCGAAGGTGTTGTGCTAGAATATTGCTTAAATAAAAATGAGACTAGGAAAAGTTGGCACAGGTTCAAATCAGTAGATTGATTTCAAGAAATGCCTGGATTTTACATTTCATAATCGGTGAGCATGAAGTGGGGTGGGGGGTGGTGGGGGAGGAGGCATGGGGCTCATTTGGTTCAGTGCACAGCCTATTTTACCAATTTCACAGGGAGCAGGAAGAGGTCCCAATTAATGGCTGCTGAATCACAGTATCCTTCTGTGCAGAAGGAGGCCATTCAGCCCATCGGGTCTGCACCGACCACACTCCCACCCAGGCCCTATCCCATAACCCCATGCGTTCACCCTAGCTAGTACCCCTGACACTAAGGGGCATGGCCAATCCACCTAACCCGCACATTTTTGGACTGTGGGAGGAAACTGGAGCACCCAGAGGAAACCCACGCAGACACGGGGAGAACGTGCAAACTCCACACAGACAGGAATTGAACCCAGGTCCCTGGTGCTGTGAGACAGCAGTGCTAACCACTGTGCCACCGTGCCGCCCTACTGTGCCACCATGCCGCCTAAAGGGCCTCTTCCTCTTGCCACTGGTATTTTAGCCAAGGTGTGGGGGTGGAGGTGGGGTTTCCATGAGGCCCATACCATGTGGGAAACAGTCTAGCAGTTTAGTTGAGCAGACTGATGTTGTAGCTGGGCATGTTGGAGGGGGTCGCGGGGGGGGGGGGGGGGGTGGGTTGTGGTCTCCTGGATCCATTGGCGATTCTGTTTTTTAATTAAAGTTTTAAGAAGTGGCTGAGGAAATACCTTCTTGTTGAAGCGCCCTCCCAATCACTTACCTCATAGTGCAGTTGGGTGCTCCTGTCAAGCTGGGAGGCCTCTGATTGGCGTCCCAGCTTCGAGAGCCCATCCACTGCCCTTCGTTGGACGGGGAACCTGTCTCCATGCCAATTACACAGCCCACCCACATATGAATCTCAACTTGAATTGGTTTCCCACCGGAGGCAGGTTCCTGACTCAAACAAACCTGGGTTCCCATTTAGCTTCATGGTAAAAATTCAGTACACAATTGCTTAGGCCTAGTTAGTATATGGGAGGTATAGATGTAAGTGGCTACATCAATGAACTGCAATACACAGACTATGCCTTTATTTTTGACTTACACATTCTAAAACATGCTCTAAACGATTAAATGTGCTCATTTGCAGCAAGTTGGAGAGTTAGTCTAAGGCTTAACACTGGATTGGCTCACATGCACTAACTGACCAGAGCATACTTTGGCAGAACGCACGAAAGAACAAACTGATCCCGACTGTTTCAAACATACGCATTGTATTTAAAAATTGTTCCATGGTTCTCCCATCCATACAACCAAGGCCAGAATTCTCCAGTCTCATTCGCCCAGCCACCATTGCCAGCGAGAACGGAGAATTTGGCACTCAGCCAAAACCCCATTCACCGCAACGGGTTTGGAGAATCCCAGCCGCGGGCGAGGTCAGGGAGTTCCGGCCCAGATCCGGAATGGGATCCCGTGTGAGTTTCTTTGCCTTGGTAAGGTTGATTGAAGAGGCTCGAACGTCACGGTGAGAAATTACTTTGGAACAACATGTTGTCAGTTGACTGGAAATATGCCTAATGTCAAATAATGTATCATAACATTTTCTACACCAGTGGGGTGAATAGTTCCACCAGCATTACACTTATGAATGGAACAAAGTGATGGCAGCTACCAAGTTACAATGAAGCAGTTTTGATATTAAAAGTACGCACTGGGTGAGAGAGATTCGAACGCCCTGCTATACATAAAGAGAGTCTTGCAAGTGTTTTGTCCTTAATTTGTCCTTGGCTCCTTATTCCGAATTTATGATCTAATTTTCTAAATTGGTCTCATTCTTAGATTCATGCAAATTGGCCTCATATTTATGGGAATTTTTCACAACGTTAAGTGCACTATGCCAATACAATTGTTATTATGCAAAGACAAGTTATGTTGGTAGAAGCAGCAAATCTGAATGTCACTCTTGTGCTGTTTGCTCACCTGACAGGTAGCAAAGCAGATTGGCAATTCAGTCTTGTTTCGTGACATGGATATTTGGTCGGCCTATGAGGAGATTGAAGAAATAAACATGATAGACCTGCGTGTCTTTTCTAGATCGCAAGAGGATGCTGTTGTTACATCCCTGCTATCATATTAGTAAACGTAAGGCAACGTGAATCAAGTCCCATGAAAGTAAAGTGATTGATGCTACAAATCTGAGAAGGTTATGTTCTTGTGAGTTCATAATAATGTATTGCACCCGTTTATTTAAACTGGGTAAAATTTCTCAAAAAGGAATTCCATGCAAATCCATGAAATGTATTTTTCGCTAATGAGGGCAACAATAGTTCCTAGGTTGGCGCCTCAACTGAATCATTGAGAAGATGTAAACATGTAGATAGAAATAGCGCTTCATTATCTTCATAGAAAATAGTTGTCTGTTTTTCTGGAGTTTGTGCATTTGCCAACCAGTATTTTTGGAATCAGCATCGGCTATGTTTATTCAAGGAGTGCCTATAATGATAATGGGGGAGAAGTGTGAATGAAATAAAACATAGAGGCCCCTAAATTCCACCATAACTTTGGCAGGACACCAATGGAACACCAAGGGAAACAATGTTAAAGATTGGTCAGCTCCAAGCATAACATACTGTTTAATCTTCATTCATACCTTAGGTTCCAATAACTAAAAGCAGGTGTATTCAGTACTTCCCTCATTATTGTGATATGCAAAAAGTGGTACAATCATCCCTCCAGAGATACTCAGCCGTGGCCTCCTCAACAATTCAGACTAAATGTGAGTTATTGAGGCAATGGGCAGCACGGCGGCACAGTGGTCAGCACTGCTGCCTCACAGGACCAGGGACTCCAGGTTCGATTCAGGCCTTGGGTGACTGTCAGTATGGAGTTTGCAGGTTCTCCCAGTGTCTGCAGTGTTAGAATGTAACCAAAGATAACATTGGATCTGTTGTAATGTGACCAATGTAACAAGCTGTGAGCGTCAGCTGACCCGGTTAAACTATGTAGCCAATGACAAAATGACGTAGTGGTCAGCTGACCAGCTGACTCAATATAAATAAGAAGCTATGGGGATTGTGGGAGCTTGGAATGGCCCGGAGTGTGGCCTCAAGTGTTGGAGTTATGAAGTTTCTTTATTAAACCTTTTTCTTTGATTTAAAAATTGGAGTAAGTTTTGTTTTATTTTACTGCCTACAACTGAAGAGTTCCTTCTGGTGGATCAACATGCAGGGGTTTCCTTCAGGTGCTCCGGTTTCCTCCCACAGTCCAGAGATGTGCAGATTAGGTGAATTGGCCATGATGAATGCGCAGGGTTACAGGGATAGAACAAGTAGGTCGGGGGTAAGCCTGGGTCAGATGCTCTTTCATAGAATCCCTACAGTGCAGAAGGAGGCCATTTGGCCCATCGAGTCTGCACTGACTCTCTGACAGAGTACCTTACCCATGCCCTCTCCCCCACTCTATCCCAGTAACCCCACACATTTACCATGGCTAATCCATCTGACCATCTTGGGATACTAAGAGGCAATTTTGCTTTTATCTCTTTCAGAGAGTTGATGCAATCTCGATGGGCTGAATGGCCTCCTGCATTGTAGGCATTCTATTCTATGGGCTGGATTTTACGTACCCCCCCACCGGGCTTGCTTTTGGCGAGGGAGCACATAAAATAGGTCAAGTGGCCAGCCTGTGATTGGTGTGGGTAGAGGCTATTATTTAAAGGCCAGCATCAACAATGGTGGGAAGGAAAGAGGGGCACCTCATACCTGGGGGTGTGTGTCCTGCATTCAAATGGGGCACCTCCCCCGTCTGCACCACCTGGCTGGTATAACACACACACACACACTCCCTCTCCCTGGGCTCTGGGATCCTTCCCTACCTTAAAAACCCTGGAATTACCTTCTTGGGGCAGCCATGTTTCACTTTGGCTTTCTCCCTTCAGGCCCGGCAGTGCCCTCTATCAGCTCTCCTGCTGCCGGTAATGATGGAGATGCCGGTTCATTGGATTGGCTAGCAGCTCCTGAGTGCAGGACTTCCTCCCGGACGAATGGCCTCCAGCAATTCAGCTCATCCGCAGTGTGTTATATGGCTGTGGGTCGGGCTGGCGAGTCGGCTCCTGGCTGTCCGGCCTCCCGTACAATGCAGCCCAATACTGAGAGAAGAAAATAGGTGGTTTTGGTCGTGGCTGGAAGTACACAAGCCCAGTGCAGGGACGTGATGGGCACATTCTGTGTGACAAAATGATACTATTCTGTCACAACATACAGCTTTGCATCGTTTTCCGAAGTGAATATTTAAAGAAGGAATGGAGGCACCTTACTTATTGTGGGTTGTAGTCAAAGCTCTCCAAGAGAATGATTACCACGGGGGAAAATGTCTGATCATCACTGTGTAATAAATCTCATTACAATTCCACGTCTTTCATTGCTCAAGCAGGAGGCTAATGCTGTAATTCATTTAGCAGTTCACTTCTTTGCACTTCATAAATCTCTGTCACACTGTTTTCATTTGTACTAAATAAGTGAAATCTGAGCATTTAAAAGACAAATTTACGGCAATTCACATGATAGAAAGAACACATGACAAATGTAAGTGAAGCCTTTTCACATACAACTGCTGTCAAGACACAGAACGACTGGCTTCAGGGCCTGAGGGAAATTATCTCAACTGGACTTTTTAAAAGTGAAACATTTGCACTTAAGGGGTAAGTACCAGTTCTGTATTGTACAAAATACTTCCTTAAATATTTCCCACTGTTTGTTCATTTACCAGTTTACTCCAGTTTACCGTGGTCAATTTATTTCTGATCCTTTTGTCTTTTATTAAAATGTGAAACTTTGACATTTCCTTCTGCCTCTTAAACATATTATCAAATTCAATCACCTTGTGTCAGCTATTTCTAAGGGGTTCTCTTACCATCCCAATTCTATTCATCATTTATCACTAAACTTACCTATGGCTTGTTGCTTCGTTGGTCCCAAAATATATTGGGGATGAAATGCTTCAATGCCAGCAGCAAAACAAGCTCAAATCAACAGTGGAATTTACACTGTGTCCAATCTACTTTACATAGTACCATTACTTGAATGCCTTCTGGAGTCTCATTTCTGAGTCCCACTGTTATTTTTACTTGCTTTGAAGTTAAAATTCTGGGCAATATTTTCGGCAAATCATAGAGCAATACAGCATGGAAACAGGCCCTTCTGCCCAACCGGTCCATGCAGATCGGTTGGGCCGAAGTCAATGGGAAATAAAAACTGGCAGATCAATTGGGCCAGTGGGCTGACAAATGGCAGATGGAGTTTAATTTAGACAAATGCGAGGTGATGCATTTTGGTAGATTGAACTAGGGCAGGACTTACTCAGTTAATGGTAGGGCGTTGGGGAGAGTTACAGAACAAAGAGATCTAGGGGTACATGTTCATAGCTCCTTGAAAGTGGAGTCACAGGTGGACAGAGTGGTGAAGAAGGCATTCGGCATGCTTGGTTTCATCGGTCAGAACATTGAATACAGGAGTTGGGACGTCATGTTCAAGTTGTACAAGACATTGGTAAGGCCACACTTGGAATACTGTGTACAGTTCTGGTCACCCTATTATAGAAAGGATATTATTAAACTAGAAAGAGTGCAGAAAATATTTACTAGCATACTACCGGGACTTGATGGATTGAGTTATAAGGACAGGCTGAATAGACTGGGACTTTTTTCTCTGGAGCGTAGGAGGCTGAGGGGTGACCTTATAGAGGTCTATAAAATAATGAGGGGCATAGACAAGGTAGATAGTCAATATCTTTTCCCAAAGGTAGGGGAGTCTAAAACTAGAGGGCATAGGTTTAAGGTGAGAGGGGAGAGATACAAAAGTGTCCTGAGGGGCAATTTTTTCTCACAGAGGGTGATGAGTATCTGGAACAAGCTGCCAGAGGTAGTAGTAGAGGCGGGTACAATTTTATCTTTTAAAAAGCATTTAGATAGTTACATGGGTACGATGGATATAGAGGGATATGGGCCAAATGCGGGCAATTGGGATTAGCTTAGGGATTTTTTTTAAAAAAGGGCAGCATGGACAAGTTGGGCCGAAGGACCTGTTTCCATGCTGTAAACCTCTATGACTCTATGGAAGGTTGTCTGCCAGTTCACCGAGAGCCCATTTTGCATTGCTGCAGTAAACCAGTTTTGTCCACTATTGTTACAGAAAGCTGCCACAATTACATTCTGGAAATTGACTATCCATGACTTGGGCTGTTCTGCATCTCCTTGCCTCTGTGAAAGTCAAAATGTATTATAATAGCATTGTTTCTGCTACATGAGGCTGAGGGGCCCTGCTTTTACATGTTTCCCCACTACATCATGACTATTAGGAAATCCCACCAGAGCCTTGGATCCTTTGTTGTTCCTTACTTTTACTTCCCATGTTTCTGTGGCCTGATCAGTTATTGAAATACTTCTTTGTTTGCTGTTATGATCATATCTATTATCGTATTGCTGATCCAACTTTCTTAGAAAATAAAAGCAGGAGTAGTCCATTCGGCCCTTTGAGCCTCCTCTACCATTCATTTTGATTGTGACTGAACGTTGAATTCAATATCCTGATCCTGCCTTTTGATTTGATTTGATTTGATTTATTATTGTCACATGTATTAGCATACAGTGAAAAGTATTGTTTCTTGCACACTATACAGACAAAGCATACCATTCATAGAGAAGGAAACGAGAGAGTGCAGAATGTAGTGATACAGTCATAGCTAGGGTATAGAGAAAGATCAACTTAATGCAAGGTAAGTCCATTCAAAAGTCTGACAGTAGCAGGGAAGAAGCTTTTCTTAAGTCGGTTGGTACGTGACCTCAGACTTTTGTATCTTTTTCCTGAAGGAAGAAGGTGGAAGGGAGAATGTCCGGGGTGGGTGGGGTCCTTAATTATGCTGGCTGCTTTTCCGTGACAGCAGGAAGTGTAGACAGAGTCAGTGGATGGGAGGCTGGTTTGCGTGATGGATTCGGCTACATTCATGACCTTTTGTAGTTCCTTGTGGTCTTGGGCAGAGCAGGAGCCATACCAAACTGTGATACAATCAGAAATAATGCTTTCGATGGTGCATCTGTAAAAGTTGGTGAGAGTAGTAGCTGACATGCCAAATTCCCTTCGTCTTCTGAGAAAGTAGAGGTGTTGGTGGGCTTTCTTAACTATAGTGTCGGCATGGGGGGACCAGGACAGGTTGTTGGTGATCTGGACACCTAAAAACCTGAAGCTCTTGACCCTTTCTACTTCGTCCCCATTGATGTAGACAGGGGCATGTTGACTTTACGCTTCCTGAAGTTGATGACAATCTCCTTCATTTTGTTGACATTGATGGAGAGATTATTGTTGCCGCACCAGGATTTTACGATTATTGTTGCCTTCCCCCATATCCCTTGATCCCTTTAGCCCCAAGAGCTATATCTAATTTCTTCTTGAAATCACACAACGTTTTGGCCTCAATTACGAATTTCTCCTCACCTCAGTCCTAAAAGGTTTACCCCTTATCCTCAAAATATGCCCCCTAGTCTGGACACCCCCACCATCGGGATCATTCCTTCTGAATCCACCCTGTCTAACCCTGTTAGAATTTTATAAGCTTCTATGAGATCCCCTCTCACCCTTCTAAACTCCAATAAATATAACCCTTAGTCTCTCCTCAGATGACAGACCTGCCTTCCTAGGAATCAGCTTGGTAAACCTTTGCTGTATTCCCTCCATAGCAAGGACATCCTTCCTCAGATAAGGACACCAAAACTGCACACAATATTCCTGGTGTGCCCTCATGTTCCTGTCATTTCTTAAGACCCTAAAGCCTGGAATATTTAGCTTCCAATCATGCACAGCTGGAGACCAGGGCCAAATTTTCCCAGCAGGGCGGGCGAGGCTCGTAGAACGGAATTCTCCATTGGCCTCTGGCGGGATTTTACGAGCCTCGCCCGAGCGGGGTCATAAAATCCCGGCCCACATCTCTAACTACAGCATACGTGTTAAACTGAGTTTCTACTTCTAACTTTATTGTCTAATTTATATGCTGTATGCAGAGTATTACATACAGTAACTGTCTCCATGTTGTCAAATGCCCTTACAGTATTTTGTTCATGCTTTTTATCTTGTCATTCGTTCTGTTGCTAATGCTGTCGAGGTAATTATGTTCTTGTTTTTCATCCCTCCGACTTGATTTTTTAGCAAGTTATTATTAACTCCAGTAATCTGCTCCTGACTATTTATGTTATTCCCATTACTTCATGCGCTGACCTATTATAGGTTACATTTATTTCCACTTTTATTGATTTAAATTCCTTTCTAAAGCCCTATTTATCCTGATCACTGGGACATTGGTCCAGATCAGGTCAACACATTGTGGTTAGAGGGCACAACGATCAACAATGTTCATTTAGTTAGCACCTTTAACATCTCAATATTTTTAAGATGGCTCAATAAAGAACAAAGAAAATTACAGCACAGCAACAGGCCCTTCGGCCCTCCAAGCCTGCACTGACCATGCTGCCCGATTGAACTAAAACCCTCTACCCTTCCTGGGACCATATCCCTCTGTTCCCATCCTATTCATGTATTTGTCAAGACGCCCCTTAAAACTCACTATTGTATCTGCTTCCACTACCTCCCCGGGCAGCGAGTTCCAGGCACCTACCGCCCTCTGGGTAAAAAATGTGCCTCGTACATCTTTAAACCTTGCCTCTCACACCTTAAACCTATGCCCCCGAATAATTGATTCTTCCACCCTGGGAAAAACCTTCTAACTATCCACTTTGTCCATGCCCCTCATAATCTTGTAGATTTCTATCAGGTCGCCTCTCAACCTCTGTCGTTCCAGTGAGAACAAACCAAGTTTCTCCAACCTCTCCTCATAGCTATAGCCCTCCATACCAGGCAACATCCTGGTAAATCTTTTCTGTATCCTCTCCAAAGCCTCAACATCCTTCTGGTAGTGTGGCAACCAGAATTGAGCGCTATATTCCAAGTGCGGCCTCACTAAAGTTCTATAAAGCTGCAACATGACGTGCCAATTTTTAAACTCAGTGCCCCAGCCAATGAAGGCAAGCATGCCATATGCCATCTTGACTACCTTCTCCACCTGTGTTGCCACTTTCAGTGACCTGCGTACCTGTACACCCAGATGCCTCTGTCTATCAATACTCTTAAGAGTTCTGCCATTTACTGCATATTTCCCATCTGTATTAGACCTTCCAAAATGTATTACCTCACATTTGTCCGGATTAAACTCCATCTGCCATTACTCCACCCAAGACTCCAACTGATCTATATCCTGCTGTATCCTCTGGTGGTCCTCAACGCTATCCGCAAATCCACCAATCTTTGTGTCATCCACAAACTTACGAATCAAACCAGTTACGTTTTCCCCCAAATCATTTATATATATTACAAACAGCAAAGGTCCCAGCACTGATCCCTGAGGAATGCCATTTGTCACAGCTGTCCATTCAGAAACATACCCTTCCACTGCTACCCTCTGTCTTCTATGACAGAGTTCTGTATCCACCTGGCCAGCTCACCTCTGATCCCATGAGACTTCACCTTCTGCACCAGTCTGCCATGAGGGACCTTGTCAAACGCCTTACTGAAATTCATGTAGACAACATCCAGTGTCCTATCTTCATCAATCATCTTCGTCACTTCCTCGAAAAACTCAATCAAGTTAGTGAGACACGACCTCCCCTTCACAAAAGCATGTTGCCTCTCGCTAATATGTCCACTTATTTCCAAGTGGGAGTAAATCCTGTCTCGAAGAATCCTCTCCAATAATTTCCCTACCACTGACGTAAGGCTCACGGCCTGTAATTACCTGGATTATTCTTGCTACCCTTCTTAAACAAAGGAACAACATTGCCTATTCTCCAATCCTCTGGGACCTCCCCTGTAGCTAGTGAGGATACAAAGATTTCCCTCAAGGCCCCAACAATTTCCTCCCTCACCTCTCTCAGTATTCTGGTGTATATCCCATCTGGTCCTGAGACTTAGAACATAGAACATTACAGCGCAGTACAGGCCCTTCGGCCCTCCATGTTGCGCTGACCAGTGGTACCAATCTAAAGCCCCTCTAATCTACACTATTCAATTTAAAGCTATGTCCCCTCATGCTAGCCAACACCATCCGAGGAAAAAGGCTCTCACTATCCACCCTATCTAATCCTCTGATCATCTTGTATGCCTCTATTAAGTCACCTCTTAACCTTCTTCTCTCTAACGAAAACAACCTCAAGCCCCTCAGCCTTTCCTCATACGATTTTCCCACCATACCAGGCAACATCCTGGTAAATCTCCTCTGCACTCTTTCCAACACTTTCACATCTTTCCTATAATGCGGCGACCAGAACTGTACGCAATACTCCAAATGCGGCCGCACCAGAGTTTTGTACAGTTGCAGCATGACCTCCTGGCTCCGAAACTCAATCCCTCTACCAATAAAAGCTAACACACCGTACGCCTTCTTAACAACCCTATCAACCTGGGTGCCAACTTTCAGGGATCTATGCACATGGACACCCAGATCCCTCTGTTCATCCACACTACCAAGTATCTTACCATTAGCCCAGTACTCTGTATTCCTTGTCTACTTTAATGTTTCTCAAGAACCCCATTACCTCCTTTTTGATCTCAACATGATTCAAACTATCTACACACCTCTTCCCAGACTCATCATCTACCAAGTCCTTCTCTTTGGTGAATACTGATGCAAAGTACTCATTTAATACCTCGCCCATTTCCTCTGGCTCCACGCATAGATTCCCTCCCCTGTCCTTGAGTGGGCCAACCCTCTACCTTCTTGCTCTTTATATATGTATAAAAAACCTTGGGATTTTCCTTAATCCTGCTGGGGGGCCAATGATTTTTCGTGACCCCTTCTAGCCCTCTTTACTCCTTGCTTAAGTTTCTTTCTACTTTCCTTGTATTCCACACTTGCTTCATGTGTTTGTCTGAATGCTGAATGTTTGTCAAGGGATTCACTGAGCCCTTTGTTTTGTTCTGTACTCTTTTTGGATAGGGGTCTTCTAGGTGTCAATGGCAACACTCCGTCTTTTGCAGGGAGTGCTCATAGCTGGAATGGATCCCTTGCTGACCACACTTTTGTCTTTGCGTTTTAGCTGGGAATTGGCTTAGAAATAAAATGTATTAGCTGAGGCGCAACAGCCACTGATTTAACCTGAGCAGTCCCCAAAGTCTCAGAGAGGTTTGGTGATCCTAAGCATGCCAGCATCTCTGGCCTTCCAGCTGTAGTCTGTGCCTGCCCGTGCCCTCAACTATGCTACGCAATGCCAATAGCCAGGAGCAGTCATGTCCATTATCACTGTAATATCATTGTAACTTGAGGGGAGTAGATGAAGAAGAAGTAAACTATGCATCACGGCCAGTAAAGACACGTCCTACTCATAACTTTAAACATAAACTTTATTCAGAATTGAATTTTCTGCATCTGCCTTTTCTTTTAAAAGTGGTCATTATAGGTGGCTGCTGAGGGTCTGGTAACCTTTTCAATTTCTGCACAGACTGTCTCAAGTCTCTAGAAAATTCTTAATTGAATGACCAAAGGTGGAGTATCCACCGTCCCCCCCACACCCTTGAATGGACAGAACAAGACAAAAGTATACGTGGAATTCATACCTCCTTTTTATTGTGGACTTACCCAAAATTCAACAGACTTCTGGTCCCACAGTCTCCTGGCAAAGAGAGCTACAGAAACCAATGAAATCATAAATAGGCATCAGTGGCCACATTTTGTCCCCCATTGTGTAGCAATGGCTTTGTACTTTAAATCAATCTGGGTGGGCAATAGAAGTGTAGATCCTGTGGTCACTTTAAGATAACCAATCTTATTTACTCCAAGTACTAGAAAGGAACTAGTCAGCCTGCGAACAACGCAGCAAAAAATCGTAATAGCAGCAATGGTAATAACACCTCGGCCTTAAGACTGGGGACTGCTACATAAAAGATCTTCAAACCTCTTCCTATTCGAATCCACTGCCCGTTACAAAGCCCCAATTATCCTGACCACTGGGACATTGATCCCAGCTCAGTAATTTGGCCTCCTTGTAATAAGACCACAAGCAACTAACTTCGTGACCTGCTGAAAATCCAGCTTTTTGAGCAAATCCTGCAATGATTTACTTTGGTCATTGAATTCACCTGGCTACACATCAGGAGTGGAGAAGATTCCTTTTTCACCAGGTCTGCACCCACATAAACTAATCTCTTGACTTACAAATACCCCTTTGCAATTTGGAAAAGTACCCTCTCTTTAATTGTATTTTTCTCAAGTGTAAGTGTGCATGTGAGTGGTGAGTGAGTGTAGTGTTACATTTTCAGGGTGAACAAGTGAATAAATAATCCCCTTTATTTAAACTCATGAAAGCTTGCTGCTGGCTATTCAAATTGCCCATACGTGTAGGGGTTAAGCAATGCACACATATTCCTTTACAAAAACCTCAATAGGCGGAATTTTATCGGTATGTCCGCCTGAGGTTCGTACGATCCTGCCGGAGGCCAACGGAGAAGCTGTTCTCCGAGCCTTGGAATCGGGCGGGTGTGCCGGCAAAATTCCGGCCATTGATTACAAACAACAAAGGAAGGGAACAGGAGTTTTAGTTTTCTCTCATCCCTGTCTGTAACATTTGTAATAATGTTAAAGATCACTTGAAACTGTATAGGCAGGAATATTCTGTATCCCATTGAATCCTGCCCCACGTTTCTGGCTTGATCGATCCTCCACAAACCATGTATATTACAGTTATTAAATTTGTTGGTGATTGTTCTAGATTTTTACAATGATTTTCATGGATTTTTTCCACCAGTAAGCCATAATATGATTTTCCCCACACTAGCACAGAATTTAAAAACAGATAGCAAAAGTTTCTACAAATATATAAAACAACAAAGAATGGCAAAAGTAAACATTGGTCCTTTAGAGGACGAGAAGGGGGATGTAATAACTGGAAATGAGAAAATGGCTGAGGCATTGAACAGGTATCTTGTGTCGGTCTTCACAGCGGAAGACACAAATAACATGCCAAAAATTGATGACAGGAAGGCTATGGCAGGTGAGAACCTGGAAACTATCATTATCATGAAAGAGGTAGTGTTGGGCAAGTTAATGGGGCTAAAGGTAGACAAGTCTCCTGGTCCTGATGGAATGCATCCCAGGGTACGAAAAGAGATGGCGGGAGAAATAGCAAATGCGCTAGTGGTAATTTACCAAAATTTGCTGGACTCTGGGGTGGTTCCCGCAGATTGGAAAACAGCAAATGTGATGCCACTGTTTAAAAACGGAGGTAGGCAAAAGGCAGGTAACTATAGGCCGGTTAGCTTAACTTCTGTAGTCGGGAAAATCTATCATCAAGGAAGAAATAGTGAGACATCGGGATATAAATTGTCCCATTGGTAAGACGCAGCATGGGTTCATGAAGGGAAGGTCATGTTTGACTAATTTGGTGGAATTCTTTGAGAACATTACATGTGCAGTGGACAATGGGGAACCTGTGAATGTGGTGTATCTGGATTTCCAGAAGGCATTTGACAAGGTGCCGCACCAAAGACTGCTACATAAGATAAAGGTGCACAGTGTTACGGGTAATGTATTAGCATGGATAGAGGATTGGTTAACTAACAGAAAGCAAAGAGTGGGGGTAAATGGGTGTTTTTCTGGTTGGCGATCAGTGACTAGTGGTGTGCCTCAGGGATCAGTGTTGGGACCGCGACTGTTTACGACTTACATAGATGATTTGGAGTTGGGGACCAAGTGTAGTGTGTCAAAATTCACAGATGACACTAAGATGGGTGGAAGAGCAAAGTGTGCAGAGGACGCTGAAAGTCTGCAAAGGGATATAGATAGTCTAAGTGAGTGGGCGAGGGTCTGGCAGATGGAGTACAATATTGGTAAATGTGAGGTCATCCATTTTGGTAGGAATAACAGCAAAATGGACTATTATTTGAATGGTAAAAAATTGCAACGTGCTGCTGTGCAGAGGGGCCTGGGTGTCCTTGTGCAGGAATCTCAAGGAGTTGGTTTGCAGGTGCAGCAGGTAATTAAGAAGGCAAATGGAATCTTGTCCTTCATTGCTAGTGGGATGTAGTTCAAAAACAGCGAGATTATGTTGCAGCTGTATAAGATGCTGGTGAGGCCACACCTGGAGTACTGTGTACAGTTTTGGTCTCCTTATTTGAGAAAGGATATACTGGCACTGGACGGGATGCAGAGGAGATTCACTAGGTTGACTCCAGAGTTGAGAGGGTTGGCTTATGAGGAGAGACTGAGTAGACTGGGGCTATACTCATTGAAATTCAGAAGAATGAGGGGAGATCTTATAGAAACATATAAGATTATGAAGGGAATAGATAAGATAGAAGCAGGAAAGTTGTTTCCACTGGCGGGTGAAACTAGAACGAGGGGGCATAGCCTCAAAATAAGGGGAAGCAGATTTAGGACTGAGTTGAGGAGGAACTTCTTCACACAAAAGGTTGTGAATCTGTGGAATTCCCTGCCCAGTGAAGCAGTTGAGGCTACCTCATTAAATGTTTTTAAGGCAAGGATAGATAAATTTTTGAACAGTAAAGGAATTAAGGGTTATGGTGAGCTGGCGGGTAAGTGGAGCTGAGTCCACAAAAAGATCAGCTATGATCTTATTGAATGGCGGAGCAGGCTCGAGGGGCCAGATGGCCTACTCCTGCTCCTCGTTCTTACGTTCTTATTATCATGGCAAAAATACAGCCCCAAAGTATGATTTATTTTATAATGTAACTTCTCAACTAAAAGTCACAGCAGCTGTTTCCAACCATTGCAATAACTGGCGAACACCATTAATATCATTGATTCTTTTTTTAACCATAATGGAGTTTTCATGCATTCACATTCTTTAGGTTTGAAGCTCAGCTAAAGCCTGTAAAGAATGTGCTTTACAAGATCCAAGCATAAAACAGTGAACGTTATTGTAAAGAAAGCTCAATTGCTTGTTTCCATGGCTGTTACGCTTATGGCATCATTGCCTTCCATTTACAGCTGAACGTCTTTTCCACTGAAAACACAAATGTTACACAAATAATGGGGCATTTGTGCATAAAAGAAACACTCTTGGAGTCCATGACTGAAAGCAAGTGAACTGTGTAAGCAGAAAAGTAAGGATAGAATCATAGAATCCGTACAGTGCAGAAGGAGGCCATTCGGCCCATTGAGCCTGCACCAATAACAATCCCACCCAGGCCCTATCCCCCTGATTAACCATCTATTCCTGACTGCCTGGGAGGTGCAGAACTCACTTGTCACAAGTAAAGCTGACTTTTTATCATTTTGTTTACCAGACAATCAGAATTAGATCCACTTCAATTCCATAATCCCGCTTATTTTCTGTGAGGCGTTCTCACCTTTGTAGGCCTCGGCTTATTGCAAAGGATCATAGAATCTGTACAGTGCACAAGGAGGCCATTTGGCCCATCGAACCTGTACCATTAACAATCCCACCCAGGCCCTATCCCTGGAACCCCACATGTTTACCCTGCTGATCTTCCTGACTCGAAGGGGCAATTTAGCATGGCCAATCAATCTAACCCGCAATCTAACCCGACTGTGGGAGGAAACGGGAGCACCCGGAGGAAACCCACGCAGACACGGGGAGAATGTGCACAGACAGTGACCCGAGACCGGAATTGAACCCGGGTCCCTGGCGCTGTGAGGCAGCAGTGCTAATCACTGATGATAATCATTTTCTTTGGGCCTTTGTATTCTTGCAATTTTAATAATTAATAGTTTGACTTTTGCTTTGGATCATTGTCAGCCTGTGATGCACTCCAAATTCACAAACTGATTTTCAAGATTGCTTACCAATTGCAGTTGCCTAGGAAATGGATTCATTTCAGAGCGTTGGGAGCCTGGACTTCTGTCAAATGGTTACAGGACTGGCTTCGAGAGCAAACAACACTAAGTGCGCCCAGAAATCAGTTGAGGTGGCTTGGCCATGCTAAATTGCCCCTTAGGGGGCGATTTTACCATTTTGATTCCAAGTGCTGACTCTGGGCGCAATTCAGATCTGACTTGGAAACCTGTTCTCAGGCGCCTCCATATGCACTTAGCCTGAAGAAAAAGCCGTGAATCTGAATTATGCTGTGGGCGGGGCTTGAAACGCTGCTGCTCCGATTGGAGGCTTCAACTGTGCACGTGCAGTGAAAAGAAATTGCGAAAAATGCTCCCCTGTCACATCGCTCCCGGGCCGCAACAAGTGAATAAAGTGGCCCAGGAGCGATGGCCGCCACAGATATCGCCCCACCCCCACAACATAACTGCCCCCCTTATCCACCCAACCCCCCACCCCCGCTAACCAGACCGATCTCAACCCCCTTTCCTCCTTCCCCCCCACCGATCGCCCCTCTGCCATGCTTCCCCCGCTCCCCTTCCTCCACCAGCGATCCATCTGGCCTCCTCCTCCCCCCCCAACCACCAGAGAATGATCTGGCCTCTCTCCCCCCCACCCACCAGAGAATGATCGGTCCTCCCTCCTCTCCCCAGCCCCTGCCAGAGAACCATCTGACCTCCCTCCCTATCCCACCAGAGAACCATCTGGCCTCCCTCCCCCCCCCCCACCAGAGAATGATCAGGCGTCCCCCCTGCCAACCAGAGATACATCTGACCCGCCTCCTCCTCCTTCCCTCCCCACCAGAGAATGATCTGGCCCGCCAACGGATGTTTTCCCAACATCCTTCCTCATGGGTAGCATGGCGGCACAGTGGTTAGCACTGCTGCCTCGCTGCGCCGAGGATCTGGGTTCATTTCCAGCCTTGGGTAACTGTCCATATGGAGCTTGCACGTTCTTCCTGTGTCTGTGAGGGTTTCCTCCGGGTGCTCCGATTTCCTCCCCAGTCCAAAGATGTGCGGGTTAGGTTGATTGCCCCTTAGTGTTAAGAAGATTAACAGGGTTATGGCGATAGGGCTTGGGTTGGATTGTTATCAGTGCAGGCTCGATAGGCCGAATGGCCTCTTTCTACACTCTAGGGATTACTTCATTCAGCATTATTCTTAATCCCTTTCAGAGAAGCTGAGTAGAATCATAGAATAGAATATAAGAATGCAGGAGGCCATTTGGTCCACCAAGTCTTCATCCGCTGTTTCAAAGAGAAATCCAGTTAGTTCCACTCTTCCACTTTCCATATTTCTGCAGTTTTTCTCCTTCAAGTGTTTATCTAATTCCTTTTGGAATGCCATTATTGAAACTGTTTCCACCATCCAGTGAGGTAAAGCTTTCCAAGTCATAACTACGTGTTGTGTGAAGAGGATTTCTGTCACATTGCCTTTGGTTTTGTTGCCAATCACCTTACTCGGTACCTTCTGTCCACTGACCATTGGAAACAACAATCTTTATTGACTCTGGTCCAACCTTCATGATTGCAAACCCCCTATCAAACTTCTGCTTGGTCTTTCTCGGCTTTAAGGCCAAAAAAACCCAATTTTCTCCAGTCTATCCACATAACTGTAGCTCCTCACCAGTGAAACTCCTCTGCATTGTCTCCAATACCTTCACAACCTTCCAAAAATGTGGTGGCCAGAATTAGCCACAATATCGCAGCTGGGAGCGAACCTGTGTGTTATACATGTTTAGCAGAAGCTTGATAGGGGTGTTTGCAATCGTGAAGGTTTGACCAGAGTCAATGAAGATTGTTGTTTCCAATGGTCAGTGGACCGAAGGTACAGATTAAGGTGATTGGCAACAAAACCAGAGGCAACGTGACAGAAATCCTTGTCACACAACATGTAGTTATGACGTGGAAAGCTTTACCTCACTGGATGGTGGAAACAGTTTCAATAACGGCGTTCCAAAAGGAATTAGATAAACACTTGAAGGAGAAAAAACTGCAGAAATATGGAAAGTGGAAGAGTGGAACTAACCGGATTATACATGTTTAGCATAATTTCCTGGCTCTCGTACAATGGGCAGAATGTAATCCCCCCCACCCCACCTCCCCCCAAATAAATCTTTGGAGGTCTCTGGGCCCTGCTGCCTTTCTGACTCTCCCTGATCAAACACTGGATGGGAAGGATGGAGGGCAGCTTTCCTGTCCAGAGACCAATTGAGACCCTTATGTGGCCACTTAAGGAACACTTAAGGGCCTCATGATTCACCATCTGGGGAAGCTGCCAACAAACACTCTTGGGCTTGCCTGAAAGCTTCTGGAGAGGTCCGTCATTCATGTCATGTTCTGATGTCCCACTACTGAAAATGGGTGGGGGGGTGGAGTATGTGGGATGGTGGTGTTGTATGGCCAAAAGCCATCCACCTGCCGGCCCTTGTTTCTGACTGCCCATCCCACCCACACTCACCACTGTCTGGGGATCTATGGCTAACCTGATTGGCTGGCAGCTTTTTGGGGTGGAATTCCACTCCACCGCAGCTTAATTCAGTGGGAGGCCTGACACAGTCCAGGTAAGTGCCTGAATACCCTGCTCATTGCATTGGACCTCCCAGAGACAGATGACATAGTGTTCTTACTGGTCCTCCAACAAGGCACCTTTAGCATTCATTAAATTGAGTCCCTGTCTCTGTTTATTAAATCCGTTATCCTATATGCTTTCTCAACTGCTATGTTAATCTGTCCTGCCATCTTCAAAGGTTTGAGAACAACCACTTCCAGATCTCTCTTTTCTTGCATCCCGTTTAAAACTGTACCTTTTAGTTTTTATTGTAGCGCCTCAGTCTTCCTCCCAAAACGTAGCTCCGCACACTTCACTGCATTGAATTTCATCTGTTCTATGCTCTAATATTTCCTCCATATTGTCACTTTATCTCCTTGTCTTACGTTTTCATTCTCAATGAAACATTTACACACCATGACTTTAGTCCTGTTGACTGCAACCACCAGTCAAAATAGGAAATCGGCCGGGAAACAGGAGTTTATTGTGTTTGGCATTTTATTACAAAAGAAATGACTGGAGCAAATCATTCCTTCACCGTTAGGAGATTTCCTATCTGCATTTGGTGTACAGAAATGATCAACTCATTTCCAAAGGTAGTTATTATTAGCTGTGCACTGTAAAAGAATGAAGAAGCAAAATAAAGTTTCTTTGTTGGCATTCCTTCTTCACACAAGGCTAACTACTTTATAATCGTATGGAATAATTTGTAATGATATTGCTTCAATGGCAATAGCAGGATGTCTAAGTGTAAAAATATACACAAAAACTCCCAAACCTAGAAGTCTTTTAAAATGGCCTATCAAATGCTCTACTAAGCAATAAATCTGCACTAAGTCGTTGTTTGAAATCTGACCACAATGCAGGAAGTGCAAATGATAATCTAATATTTACTTGTATGTCCACTTTTTAATACGGAGCCAAGTTTGACTTGTGCTGAACTGATACTATTGCGCTAATGGGAACAGCAGCATTTGCTGAAATCGCAACACAACCGAGTGATGATTGAGATAACATCCTTGCGTCTGAAAAGGTGATCTCATTGTTTATGAGACAGATAGTTTATTTATGGCATATTTCTGCACAGTGGCGATGGGGGTTGATTGAAGTTGCACGTGGATAGAACTGCAAGCGTGGGGCTGCCATCAGATAGAATTGATGTCAGACATACACAGCGGGTATGAACGAGGGATACAGTGTAAACATAAAGAGAAACTTTAATATAAAAGAGATTCATAGAATCCCGACTGTGCAGAAAAAAGGCCATTTGGCCCATCGAACCTGCACCGAAACAATCCCAACCAGGCCCTATCCACGTAATACCTCGTATTTGCCTTGCTAATCCCCCTGACACTAAGGGGCAATTTGGCCGGGCCAATCAGCCTAACGCGCACATCTTTGGACTGTGGGAGAAAACCAGAGCACCCGGGGGAAACTCACGCACAGACACGGGGGGAACGTGCAGACTCCACACAGTTCACCCAAGGCCGGAATTGAACCTGGGTCATAGAGCATAAATCATAGAATCCCTACAGTACAGAAGGAGGCCATCCAGCCCATCGAGTGTGTGCTGACCACAATCCCACCCAGGCCCTTTTCCTGCAACCCCACACATTTACCCTGCTAATCCCCCTGACACAGGGTCAATTTCACATGGCTAATCAACCTAATGCGCACATCTTTGGACTGTCGGGGAGGAAACCGGAGCACCCGGAGGAAACCCACACAGACACGGGGAGAATGTGCAAATTCCACTCAGACAGCAACCTGAGGCTGGAATTGAACCTGGGTCCCTGGCGCTGTGCTAACCACTGTGCTACCGTGCTGCCCGGTAATATAAACTACTGCTACTCATCCAACAGAGAAGAGTCATTAGATTTTAAGCCAGGTCCAGTTATGTTAATAATTTGGAACTAACATTTTTTATTCTTCGTAAACAACAACTTCACTAAGATAGGTGAGGAATGCTTAACATCAAATAGGGTTAATAAAACCAAAACAATGGAAGCAGTAAATTTAACTCTAATCCTTTAGATTCTAATCGTATTCTCCCACGCTTATCTTGAAAAAAAATCCATCACAATGTTCACATTGATCTTTCAGGCTGGAGGTATTAATGGGTAAAGGAGCATAAAGGCTTAGGTTTACTATTCCTAATATTTCCACACCTATTTATGTCATGAGACCTGGGTTCTGAGGTAAAACCACCACAATATTAGTGTTTCTGTGTTTGCCTCTTGGTTAATTAGATTCTATGGAATAATACAGTATAAATGCATGTACAGTGTATGATGGAAGAGTTTAAAATGGTCAATGAAAACAGTTGGACATTTGCAAATGAGAATTTTATCCCAACTGCAGCCATCTTGAAGCAGTGCAGATACTTAGAATCATAGAATCCCTACAGTGCAGAAAGAGGCCATTTGGCCCATCGAGTCTGCTCTGACCACAATCCCACCCAGGCCCTATCCCCCATAACCCCATGCATTTACCCTAGCTAGCCCCCTGACACTAAGGGTCGATTTAGCATGGCCAATCCACCTAACCAGCACATTTTTGGACTGTGGTAGGAAACCGGAGCACCCGGAGGAAACCCACGCAGATACGAGGAGAACGTGCAGACTCCGCACAGACAGTGACCCAAACCAGGAATGAACCTGGGTCCCTGGCGCTGTGAGGCAGCAGTGCTAACCACTGTGCCACCGTTTATGAACAGAGCAATATTTGTAACTCAAGGCTATTTTTAAAAAGTGTCCTGTGCCCTTTTGCTCTTCTGATGACAAACTTGGCTCGTTTAAGTGCAGACGGTTTCATCAGCAGGAAAAAGCAGCAGTTAAAATATTTGGCTCCTATCAGCCCGAATGTGCCAAACCCTTCCGTTCATCATATTGTATAACTGAGGCGTTTTTACAGCCTCTTATAATAACATGGCTAGTCTTACCAGCTGATTAAACCTGAGGGAAAAAAATGCCTTTTTAAAGCAGTGCATATAACCTGGCCAGTGTACACATATGCTAAAAGTGTGCTTGCAGCGCACTGTTACATGCATAATCTTGATGAAACATTTTGAACACTTCATCCCCTCCTGAGATTTGACCAACTGATGAGAAGAAGCAGAAGACCATCAGGACAGGCTGGGAGTGGGCGGGAGTTGGGCAGATGAGGGGTGACAGGAGATCTGGGTATTGTCTGGTGAAGAGTGCTTTTATCATCGACAGAGTCTATAAGAATTCAGGAAAGCCGAACCAAAGCTTGGCTTGGCACCTCTGAATTCCTAGCTGGCTTTTTGGCCTAAGCATCATCCATTCTGACAAAATGCCTGAACATTATTTTCACTCCGGATGACTGTCAAGTCAAAGGGGCAGGAGCTCTTGATACTGATGTAACTACTGATGGAACTATGATCAGTGTTACATGATCAAGAGACTGAGACCTGATGGGAAACATAAGTACAATCTTGTGTAGCATTACTAAGATGTACATAGATCTGTAAATGAATATAAATGTCTTTTTTTAATGAGTAATAGTTTATGGAGCATTCTTAGAGTAACAGGGAAACCTTAAAGAAACCCCATCTAGACGCCCAATTCAAGACGCAACATGGTAGCAGTTAGTGGTTTCTGCCAACTGTTCATGTGCACCATCCAAAACATGGTGGCAGTGGGCAGAGTGTAAAGATACAGGAAAACTCCAAAACAAGAGTGCACACTTGAAAGAGCCTTGGGAAAAGGATGAGAAGAAAAAGGATTGAAGACTGACCTGAGAATGGAGCGTTGCGGGTGCTGCAGATGCAAGGGGATAATGGGCAATAAATGTTGGCCTAGCCAGCAACGCCCACAAGGTTGAGTGCAGTTCATCGTCAACCATGAAACATGGATGATGGGGCCGGCACAGTAGCACAGTGGTTAGCACTGCTGCTTCACAGCTCCAGGGACCTGGGTTCGATTCCCGGCTTGGGTCACTGTCTGTGTGGAGTTTGCACATTCTCCTCGTGTCTGCGTGGGTTTCCTCCGGGTGCTCCGGTTTCCTCCCACAGTCCAAAGATGTGCGGGTTAGGTTGATTGGTCATGCTAAAAAAAAAATTGCCCTTAGTGTCCTGAGATGCGTGGGTAAAATATGTGGGGATACGGGGGTAGGGTCTGGGTGGGATTGTGGTCGGTGCAGACTCAATGGGCCGAATGGCCTCTTTCTGTACTGTAGGGATCCTATGATTCTATGATCTATGATTCTAAAATCAGGTCCAGATCAGGGAGATTGGTCAAGGCACCACAGAGACTAACCCTCTGAAGTCTGAGATGTTGGACAAAGACGTAGCAAGATGTTTATTGCTGGGATAAAGATATGGGGCGATGTAGAGTAAAGGGTTAACATCAGGAGCCTCTGATAGTGATGTAACTACCGATGTAACTGTGATGCAATGTCATATGATGAAGACTGTGCTCCAATGGGAAGTAGAAATACAACCTCATGTAGATACTGAGATGTATACAGATTTGTAGATAAACAAGAATATTTTTTTCTTAACCAATAGCAGTCCAAGTTAGCATCCACTGCACATGTGCGATCTCCACACTGACAGATCGACGCATGCGCAATGGCCCGCTCAGCGCTATGCTGCCGGCCTTTCAGATGGGAATAGGCCCGCCCCCCAGATTTCCAGAGTGAACCGCGCTGATGCACTCTGCATTGCACAGTGTGTCGGACATTCATTCTGGAAATCACACTAAAAACATCGGTGGGATTTACTCCCATTTTCCCGCACGTTGGGAACTTAGAATTTATTTGGGAGAATCTCGGCCAAGAAATCACAAATAGTTCTGTCTTTGCCCATAGCTGACTGGTACAGATGTCTCGTCTGCTATCCTTTGTGGTGGCTCGGCTGGAATGTTTATACAATGCAAGGGGTGTTACATTCCAGGAGTTTGATATGTTGGCCTTTACCATTTGAAACTGCTCAGAAACTTCCAGAGGTCAGCAGTGGCCATTTTGTCAGTCATGCCATTTGTCCATTTACAAAATAAATATTTTATAAAATAGCCAGGCTAATGTAGATAGATTTTTTTCTCTCGCCTCCTGGGTGGGACAGTAGAATCAGGTTGATTCTTTCGTTCCTGAATGTGTGACACACCTGCTCACTCAGACCACCTGTAGGAAAATTTGGGAGTGCAAAAGAATATTTCCCTTGCATCACGAGAAGGGGAAAAAAATGAGGAAAAGTAGAAATTATTAATGCGTTATCACGGTTCACCTAACAAGGTACCTAATAGCAAGTGAAAACTGGAAAAATAACACTGCATGAAATATTGGTGAGAGCAACACAAATTGTTTGTGTATGTTTGCAAAGTATTTAAATACAAGTCAAATCTAAAGTGAAATAAAAAATTATGAAAAGCAATGTTGGAAATTTCAAGTATTTTTTGAAACAGGCCATCGCAATAGAAAAAGATTGGTACTTTTTTTCTGGCTCCCTGCTCAGTAATTACTGCGTGAAAGTATAAAGAGAATATATGAATAAAATAGTCATGAAGAACACCAGAATCCTGCAATACAGTATTCACAGGACAAGACCAGATGAAATGCATCCAAGAATACCAAAGGAAATGGGGACTTCAGAAAGAGTAGATGTGGATTAAATTGTTCACAGCCCATTAAATTCCTTGGTAGTACCAGACATTTGGAAATTTTCAAAAAATGTCAGACGTATGGTTCAAGGAATGAAAGCTTAACATCTTTAGTAGGAAAATGTTACAGTCAATCATAAAGCAAGTCTTACAAGCATAATTCACTAAAATAAAGGGAGAAAATGTCCAAATCCGCATGTGTTTGTGAAAAGCAAATCATAGTACCTTGTGTAACGTTTCTCTGAAGATGTTAGATAATTAATAGTGTTGTCATGTTTCATGCGCTAAGTACCTTGACATCCAGAAGAGATAATTTGCATTTATATGGTGCCATTTTATGACCTAAAACCTTCCAAAATACTTCACATTTGAAGTCTAGACATTGTTGTAATGCAGGATAATGGAACAGCCAACTTAAACACAGCATGGTTCCTATCAATAGCAGTATGGTATATGACCAGATAACTGGTTTGGCGTTGTTAGTTTAAGGATAAATGTGAACGAGGAGAGTGCCCCTACTGTTTTTTAAATAGCAACTTTGGATCATTTACATTCAACTAGGAGAGCAGATGTGCCTCAGTTTATTGAAATATCCAAGAGATAGCACTTCTGGAAGTGCAGCACTCCTATTAATATGAGTCAAAATCTGGGTCCAATATGAAGCTGATTGAATTCCCAGGAAGAGTCAGTTCTAACCTTCAATACTGACCTTCAATAGGCTCCCAATAATGGCATGACACCAAAACTAAATTTGCATAATGTGAATACATGGTAAGAGTATGATCTATGAAACTATGATCAATAAATTTATTCGAATGGGCGAAGTGTCTGGCAAGCCTAATAATAATATTTAAACGTATGGTAATTGGGTTTCCAACTTTTCATGGCAGGTACCCCATTAAGTCAGTGGTGGGGAGCGGGGACAATCACAATGGGAAATCCCACCGGCATAAAAGCTGTTTGGGGATTCCCATTGGATTCTCTGGCCCACTGGCTTTTCTACCCATCAAAAGCAGAGACGGAAAATTCCCTCCCTAAGTTTTTTTAATGTTTTGTTCTATAAGTTGAAGAGGTATATGTAAAGGAGACCAAACAATGAGGCAGAAATCTCAGATAGATGCTAATAAGTCCGCTCAGGAATTTGGGAAAACCTTAAGAATGTAGAATTCCCTACCAGGTGAAATCGTTGAGGCAAATAGCAGAGTGGTATTTAAGGGGAAACTAGGTAAATAAATGAGGGAGAACTTAATGTGTCGATAGGGTGAGATGAAGTAAATAAAGTGAGAGGTGGCTCTCAGGCACAAACAATGGCATCGACCAGTTGGGCCGAATGGCCTGTCTATGAGCTGTACACTCCATGTAATGAATTCCCATGAGAGGTAGGGGAGCCATGTTTGCATTTGTCAAGAAGCTGTGTAGCAAGGTAGAAGAGTAAGAGTCGAGAGATAAAATTCAAAGTGGTTAACGCATATTGTAGTCAATATCTTTTGTCATCGTTCACGGCTGGGATTTTCCAATGCCACTGAGATTGCATGGAGTTTTGGCCAGAACACCAAATTTTCCATTCTCTCTTGCAAAGAGTCCCGCCACAAATGAGACCAGAGAATTCTGGCCCTCTGAGTGTTAGAAATTGAATTTAATCTGAGGAATCTAAAATAACACAAAGCGGCACTAAAAATAGCAAAAATGATTTCAAGGTTAAGGGTTAAAATATTCCGGCTGATCCCATCGACAGTATCTTCTGGACCCACCAACAGTGACCCCCTGCCGCAGGTTCCCTGGCAGCAGAGGATGTGAACAATGGGAGAACCTGTTGACAGCGGCGGGACTGGAAGATTGCACTGCCAGCCAATGGCAGACCACCTCCGCTGCCGCAAAACACATCTGGGGGGGAAAGAAAAACCCTGCCCAAGGAGTTTACCATCAAGAAAATATCAAGAAGCAATATTTAAACAATTATTGAAAGTCCAAAAGGCATCTAAAATGTTGGCATGATTGGTAGATCAAAACAATGTTAAAAAACCGCGGTTGGTTCACACAATGAAGGATTAGTGAGACCACATGTGAAGCCATATGGTCATGTTTACTTCCGGGAAAGCTGAAAGGATAGGAGCAACCAAAATGATCCAAAACTTGAGATTAATGAGCTGTGGAAATTGGTTCCATTTGCAGAAATAAAAGACACTGAACACATTCCAAGTTTTAAAATTTAATTATGAAGTTGACTAGACAGATAGCAGTAAAAAAAACATGATATGCTAAAGGAACTTTGCAACTGACCTCAGCTAGAGAACTAACATTTTTATTTACATTTGTCAAGTTATGGAATAGAATGTGGAATACATGTTGACTCAGTTAACAAATTAAAAGGAAATTAAGTTAACCTGGGATTCATCAGGGAACAACATATTGTGGAATTGGATCAGGAAAGAGGAAAAAAATGATGCTGTCTATCAGCTATGACAGAATCTGGATTGTTATTCTCCCCTTCCCTTTTTATTGTTATGCCTTCTCAATGCTTTTTACTCACCATAAATAGGATGAGCTGCTCCATTGGTTCTACATTCTATTGCCTGATCTAGTCGACCATGTTCTATTGGGCCCTGTTCTGTCTGTCAAAGCTGTCCCATTTGCCCCCCCCGCCCCCCATCTTCCACTCTCCACAAACATGAGCTCATCCAAAACTCTGCTGCCCCTATCTTAATTCACATCATGCACCCCTCAACCATCACCCCTGTGTTCACCGATACACATTGGCTTGCAGTTCACCAGTTTTAACAATCAGATTTAAAATTCTTATGCATCCAAATTCCTCTATTGGCATGTCCCTCCCTATACTTTAATATCCTCCAACCCTCCTGCAACCCTGCATTCTGATAGCATTGGCAACTAATGCACCTTCCATTCACTTTGCCCATTCATTGAGGGCCATGCCTTCAGCCATCTTAGCTTAAAGCTTGGAATTCAATCCTGATGCTGCCTTGTGTCTCCATGCTCTTCCCTACCTCAACTGGAAGCAATAGGTGCAGCTTCTATTCTAATTTCTGGCAAATTAATAGTGAATATAGTGTGAATTCCTTCAGGTGGTAATCATAGGATCATAGAATCCCTACAGTGCGGAAGGAGGCCCTTTGGCCCATCAAGCCTGCACCGACAACAGTCCCACCCAGGCTGAGTCCTCTTAACCCCACATATTTACCCTGCCAATTCCTCTGACATGAAGAGCCCAATCAACTACCCGTACATCTTTGGACTGTGGGGGGGGGGAAACCAGAGAAAACCCACACAGTCAAAGGGAGAACTTGCAACATGGATGGTACAGGGAGAACTTGCAAACTCCACACAGATAGTGACCCGAGGCCAGGATTGAACCTGGGTCCCTGGTGCTGTGAGACAACAGTGCTAACCACTGTGCCACTGTGTTGCCCTGAATTTAGTTTCTCAGAAATCAGTTGAATGAGCACCAAACCGGGCACTAGTTTATGGACATGTGTTGCTCAACTTTAAAAAGGCCAAATATTATTAAAATCCAGTGATAAAACAATTACTCCAAGTTGACAATTGTATGGCCCCCATCAGTCTGCTAACTCCTCTGAAGCAGTCATTTGCAGATTCTAGAATCTGAGAAGCTGGATTGGCTTCAGATCTTCCAGTTCCTGAATCAGTGTGTGGGATTTGGCTATTGAATCCCTAACAGAAACCATCTGTAAAAACAATCGGGAGAAATGGGAAGACTAACAATACAGTTTGGTTCGAGAAAAAAATGGTAATTCCTGCGTCAGCAAATATATGAACAATTTTGGACATAGGAGTTGGATAATCCCTTTCGACTGAAAGTAGCATACATTTTAGGAAGGGTTTATTTATTTGCCAAGATACTAGAGGCCGAAAATGTCAAGTCTAAATCCTATGCCACATATAGTTTTAATTTGTTCAAATGATTAAGTCTGCTATCTTTTGTGAGGTGCTAGAAGGACTTTATTATTAAGCCTGGGTGTGTAAAATGTCCTAATGCTTTAGGAAAAATGGCTGGACATCGCACAGAGCACAGTGAAGTTGGCAACTTACTTCATCCATCGATATGGAGGGCTTTGTCACAGCTGATGAATACCTTTTCTGCTTCATCGCTTGGCTGATTATCTAAGCACAATATAAAGTTTGGAAAGTGACTCAGTTGCTTTGTAATGTTTGTTCTTGTATTTATCAGTGATTGCTTTTATCATTTTTGCTTGCCTTCCTATAGAATTGCATCTGGCTCACGTTAAAACACGTTTTTGATGTTAATGTCTTGCCAGAATCGCTATTTTCTGTACGTGATAACTCCTACATCCTTACTGGTACAGATGTACACCCCAATACAGTATTGGGATGTGAGCTCATCGGCAGTGCTGCATGTAAATTACTGTACAGTTCAATGATGGTCATTTCTCAGTCATGTTTTACTGTACAGTTTGATTATGTGACTTCACTGTACTTTTGCACAAATCAGGCAATTACATGAGTTTCCTTTTACTGTTGTAAAATATAGTGCAATAATGTGAGTTCTTTATTCCCATTATATATTACAATTAAATGCTTTGATCCTCCTGTACTTTTGTGCGTTACAATCCGGTGACGTACTCTGCAGTACTGATCGATGTTGTAAATTTCCTGTTCTTGTTGCCTTGTACAATGCAGTGATGTGAATTATTCTGCATTATTAAATGATACAATGTAGTGTAGTTCACCAGCTATGTTGTACAGCACAAAGAACATGTCAAGATTGTAGTAAATGGCATCTGGTATTGTACAGTAAAAGATGGAAATGCAGTGCACTGGATAGTAGAAGAGGAGAAGAGTTTGTGCTATTAGAAGTGTACAACATAGGATGGCAGATACATAAGGTGCAGTATGGCATTGAATACAAGATGGAATAAGCATGTATAGAATCATAGGGGATATTTTGATGAGTGGTAAGAAAGTGTCGAGCAGGACAGAAGAAACACATTGTTACAGTAGAGGAATGTAATATGTCAGAAGGATGTAGACAGGAGGTAGTGGTGGTGATGCTATTCGAATGACAGGCTTATTAAGATCAGAATAGTCAGAGACTTTTTTCCAGGGTAGAACTGTCAATTATAAGGTGGCACAGGTTCAAGGTGAGAGGGGAAAAGTTTAAGGGAGATGTGCGGGGAAGTTTTTCACACAGAGAGTGGTGGGTGCCTGGAACTCGCTGCCAGAGGAGGTGGTGGAAGCAGGCACATTAGCAACATTTGTACACATGAATAGGGAGGGAATAGAGAGATATGGACCGAGTAACGGCAGAAGGTTTCATTAGTTTCATTAGGGCATCATGATCGGCACAGGCTTGGAGGGTCAAAGGGCCTGTTCCTGTGCTGTAGTTTGTTGTTTATCCACTTGGTTGTGTAGAATGGTATAAGTGGTTAAACCAACTCTGGTGGATAGGGGTTAACAACTTATACAGAGGTACACAATTTATTAAAGTTTAAGATACTAGAATAGCTGTGTTATACCTAGTAGGTTACCATATGCCACAGTCAAACTACATTCTGAGATGTGTTTTTCTTTGGCTGAACAAGAAGCCTTCTATACTGTCTACTTACTGTGCCTTTTACTGGTTATTTAATCAGTGTGGTCTAGTGAAAGACACTGGGGATCAGTGTGACTAATCCAGTGCCAAAAAAAGTAAACGTGTTGATTTTATACAAGTTTTATCAATTTACTTTATTAACACAGTACACAAAACAATTTGTGTTGTCAAGGTAACCGAAGCTAAAGTGACTGCTCAAAAAGCCACAAACAAAAATATCCAAAATGAGAGCTCCAGACAGATCTTAAGTCTTCAGGCGATGGAAGTTAGTCCTGTTCTTTTTGGGTTAGTCGGTTAAATTCAGAATATAACCCATTCTCGCACCATGCATGTGAATTGCATATTTTAAGCTTCCATTCTGTACTTCACATTAAGAGAGTAACACCACTCTTTATTTGAGGCAACACGTTTTCTGTGGAATCAGTGAAATGTCGTGCATTTCAGGGTAGCCTCCAGATTCCCAGATTCACTTATGTAAGTGTGTAAAATTTACAATGTTCCAGGAGAACTTTAACAAACACAATCCTCCCATTGGCATAAAAAGAAATGACTGCCTTTTTCAATTTGTATGGTTGAGAATTTCTGGGCTGCATGTACACAAATTAACAAATGTCCAATTAGCTGAACATAACTTAAGTTATTGCAGAGTTTGAGAGTCAGTGCCATGTTGCTGAGCAAATAGTCATGAACGATACAGGTATATGTGTACTCCAAAGATGTGTGGGCTGGGTTGATTGGCCATGTGAAATAAATTGACCCTTAGGGCTCTGTTTTACCATTTTGATTTTAAGTGCTGGGCGGACTTGAAACTGGGAGTGTTTTCAGATCCGACTTTTAGACCCGTCCTGAGGCGCCCCCATACGCTCAGCGATTCCACATCATGCCCGTGGGCGGGGCTTACTGCACCCGAAACCCTGCAGCTCCAATTGGTGCCTCCAACTGCGCATGTGCAGATAAAAAATGATAGAATGCTGCTCCCCTGCCACATCCCTCCTGGATCGGATAATGCCTCCCCCTAGCCCTCACAGACATTGCCCCACCCCCACAACATTACTGACCTCCTTATCCCCGCACTCTCCCCGCCACCCAGACCGATCGCAGGCCCCTCCCCCCTTCGCCTTCGCTGATCTCAAGCAGACAGGCTTTGGACCCAACTTTCCCCCCCACCCCTTCCCCCTCCACTGATCTCAAGCAGAGAGCCATCGGACGCTCAGCACTTACCACCTCACTAACCCTCACTGACGGAGCACCCAAATCGGACTTAAATGGGGCATGTTTTGCCCCGATTCCGGATGGGCGAACACGATGGCAAAGGGAGAAATGCCGGTAAAGTTGGATGTGCAGCCCATTAAGTCAATTTAAATGCATGCAAATACATTTAAATGGCCGACACACCCGTTTTGGGTGTGTTCCCGATCACGTCTATTTTTGGGCCTTGGTAAAGGGGAAACTGACGTGGAGGCGGACACGGATTGCGCTACTCGCCTCATACCCGACTTTACCAAGTTTTCGCGCTCGAAAAAGGGCGCAACACGATGGTAAAATTGGACCCTTAGTGTCAGGGGGACTGGCAGGGTAAATATCTGGGGTTACGGGGATAGGGCCTGGGTGGGATTGTTGTCAGTGCAGGCTCGAAGGGCTGAATGGCCTCCTTCTGCACTGTAGGGATTCTACAATTCTATGATTCTATATTGGCTACAACAGCTTATTTACGGCAAAGTATGCCACCTGCCACATATCCAACCTGGACAATTCAAAATATATAGAATTAATATTTGTTGAAACAATATTTGTTGAAACAGTTTAATGTTAATTTTAAAACCTCATGTTTGAATGCAGCTGCTGTCCTGCCTGAGGTCAGTTCAGTCAGATACGATCATCCACATTAATTTTATTATCAACTTTAAGTAGAGAGGATTGGAATTTGATTGCTTGTGTTGTGTGCACAGAGCATTACTTTTCATTTGTTTTATTACATTACATTACAATATCTTTACATTACAACTTTTCCCCAATCTTCTCCCATTTCCGTTGATACACACACAATTCCGCACATAACTTAATGTAAGCTCTACCCCTTACTCAGAACTTGGGTGGGTTTATTCCTTTGAGTTTGTTCCAGCATTCTATTAGATGATGGCTGATCTGTACTTCAACTCCACTCGCCTGCTTTGGTTCCACTTCCTCTGAAACTAAGGGGCAGTTTAGCATAGCCAATCAACGTAAGCTGCACTGGACTGTGAAAGCACCCGGAGTAAACCACACAGATGCAGGGAGAACATGCAGACTCCGCACAGACAGTCACCCACAACCAGAATCGAACCCGGCTCCCTGGCGCCATGAGGCAGCAGTGCTAACCACCGTGCCACCGTGCCTCTCCCCAAATCAGTTGTGTTGCCAGCTTAGCCCAGCGCTAACACAAAATAGAAAATAATAACTTAACCACCATCATTTCGATTGAGACCATCAGGCTCAGGAGCCTCATCTGAGAAAGCAGTATGTAAGCTGAGTAAAGCTGAGGAATTTAAAAGGAGAGAAAAATATAAACTTCCAGAAAAGCAAAAGAAAAGCTAAATCGCTAGAAACTCAACTGGACTAGCCATATAAATACTGTGGCTACAAGAGCAGATAAGAGACTGGGAATCCTATGACGGGTAATTCATCTCCTGACTCCACAAAGCCTGTCCACAATGCACAAGTCACAAGTCAGGAGTGTGATGGAATAATCTCTGCTTGTCTGGATGAGTGCAGATCCAACAACACTCAAGAAACTCAACTCTATCCAGGACAAAGCAGCCTGCTTGATTGCCTACCCTGCCACAAGCATTCACTCCTTCCACTATCAACGCACACCGGCAGCAGTGTGCACCATTTACAAACTGCACCGCTGCAACTCACCAAGGCTCTTTAAAAAGAACCTTCCAAACCCTTGACCACTACCATCTCGAAGGACAGGGGCAGCAGATACCTGGGACCACCACCACCTGGAAGTTCCCTTCAAAGTCACTCACCATCCTGATTTGGAAATATATCGCTGTTTCTTCACTGTCGCTGGGTCAAACTCCTGGAACTCCCTCCCTAACAGCATTGTGGGTATCTACACTACATGGAGTGCAACGGTTCAAGACGACAGCTCACCAACGCCTTCTCTAGGGCAATCAGGGATGGCCGATAAATGCTGAAGCCCGCATCCTCTGAATGAATAAAATAAAAATGAAGGAGAATCATTCTGTGGTGTAATGCAGTTAAATGGTTTGATCAAATATTGTTACCATTATATATTTCTGTTTGATGTTTGTGGCTATTTGGGTTTGTTATGTGAATGGATTTGACTGCCAGTAGCCGGAACTAGCAGTTGACAAGATACACATCTTCATCATGTGTATGACACAGGGAAATTGGACTTGGACACAATTTCTATAAAATAATGAACAGTATTGGCACATTGTGAACTTGGCTGGATCCAGGTCTTGCCCGGGCTAAATGCATATAAATCTGAAGTTGCCAATATCTAGCTTTTTCACTTTTTGCTGACGTGGTAACAATTCTTCTTGCGTTCCCTGCTTGAAGGCAGGTCCTCGGTGATTATTCAGTGAACCATGCCAAGGTGTCGTGATTTTGTTTTACTTTCGCTAGGGTGTGGAGGTAGTCCTGCGTTTTCCTCAGATGTAATGAGGAATCCACACCGTGTTTTTGATATTAATCTGACCCACACGCTGGCTGTCTCGCTACTGAGCTATCCAGACTCCCCATGATAACAATTACAGGACTTAATTTATAAAGAGTTTGTTATGTGAAGTGCCTTGAAACATTTGGCACGAAAGGAACTATATGTTTCAGCCTTATAGTTGTTATTAGTGCCCAGTATCTCCATTGTCTGAGCATATACCACAAATTTCTCCCATCATGACTTTTCTTTCCCAACATGTTTGCCAATCTCTTTCAGAGAATTGCATTAGTCACAACATACGATTTATTGAAATATGTATGAAAATATTGACAAAACTATTTGTGTATAATGATTCAATAAAAAGGTACCTCCACTCGACTGCAATATAACTAATACTTGTAGTAAAGCTTGGTGTAATGGTCAAAATTGTGGAAGGATAATAGGCAAACCTGCATTCTTTCCACAACCATTCTACATTTATGTATGACTAAAATAATCAGATGTTTTAATGGGAACCTAAACATCGCTTTCCTTAGCTTCGAGTACAGCTTGTGTATCATTGCAGTTGGTAGGAGGATTTTGTTTTACTGAAGGAGACTGGGCTATTACATTGCCTTAAAAGCAAGGCCAGGAAGAGAGGTCATGGGCTCTGGTGCTTCTCTCTTTCTCACACACTCTCTCACATACACTCACTCTGTCTCATACATTCTCTTTCACATGTACTTTCTCTCACACACGCACTCTTCCTCACACACTCTCTCACACACTCTCTCACATTTTCACACACCCTCTCACACACACTCTCTCTCTCGCACACACTCTCTCTCGCACACACTCTCTCTCGCACACACTCTCTCTCGCACACACTCTCTCTCGCACACACTCTCTCTCGCACACACTCTCTCTCGCACACACTCTCTCTCGCACACACTCTCTCTCGCACACACTCTCTCTCGCACACACTCTCTCTCGCACACACTCTCTCTCGCACACACTCTCTCTCGCACACACTCTCTCTCGCACACACTCTCTCTCGCACACACTCTCTCTCGCACACACTCTCTCTCGCACACACTCTCTCTCGCACACACTCTCTCTCGCACACACTCTCTCTCGCACACACTCTCTCTCGCACACACTCTCTCTCGCACACACTCTCTCTCGCACACACTCTCTCTCGCACACACTCTCTCTCGCACACACTCTCTCTCGCACACACTCTCTCTCGCACACACTCTCTCTCGCACACACTCTCTCTCGCACACACTCTCTCTCGCACACACTCTCTCTCGCACACACTCTCTCTCGCACACACTCTCTCTCGCACACACTCTCTCTCGCACACACTCTCTCTCGCACACACTCTCTCTCGCACACACTCTCTCTCGCACACACTCTCTCTCGCACACACTCTCTCTCGCACACACTCTCTCTCGCACACACTCTCTCTCGCACACACTCTCTCTCGCACACACTCTCTCTCGCACACACTCTCTCTCGCACACACTCTCTCTCGCACACACTCTCTCTCGCACACACTCTCTCTCGCACACACTCTCTCTCGCACACACTCTCTCTCGCACACACTCTCTCTCGCACACACTCTCTCTCGCACACACTCTCTCTCGCACACACTCTCTCTCGCACACACTCTCTCTCGCACACACTCTCTCTCGCACACACTCTCTCTCGCACACACTCTCTCTCGCACACACTCTCTCTCGCACACACTCTCTCTCGCACACACTCTCTCTCGCACACACTCTCTCTCGCACACACTCTCTCTCGCACACACTCTCTCTCGCACACACTCTCTCTCGCACACACTCTCTCTCGCACACACTCTCTCTCGCACACACTCTCTCTCGCACACACTCTCTCTCGCACACACTCTGTCTCGCACACACTCTGTCTCGCACACACTCTGTCTCGCACACACTCTCTCTCGCACACACTCTCTCTCGCACACACTCTCTCTCGCACACACTCTCTCTCGCACACACTCTCTCTCGCACACACTCTCTCTCGCACACTCTCTCACACTGTCTCTCTCTTACACACTGTCTCTCTCTGACACTCTCACACACACTCACACTCTCACACTCTCTCTGACACGCTCTCTCTCACATACACTCTCTCTTACTCACTCTCTCTCACACACACTCTCTCTTACTCACACTCTCTCTCACACAAACTCTCTCTTACTCACACTCTCTCTTACTCACACTCTCTCTTACTCACACTCTCTCTTACTCACACTCTCTCTTACTCACACTCTCTCTTACTCACACTCTCTCTCTCACACACTCTCTCTCTCACACACTCTCTCTCTCACACACTGTCTCTCTCACACACAATCTCACACTCTCTCACACTCTCTCACACTCTCTCTGACACGCTCTCTCTCACATACACTCTCTCACTCACACTCTCTCTCACACACACTCTCTCTCACTCACTCTCTCACTCACACTCTCTCTCACTCACACTCTCTCTCACTCACACTCTCTCTCACTCACACTCTCTCTCACTCACACTCTCTCTCACTCACACTCTCTCTCACTCACACTCTCTCTCACTCACACTCTCTCTCACTCACACTCTCTCTCACTCACACTCTCTCTCACTCACACTCTCTCTCACTCACACTCTCTCTTACTCACACTCTCTCTCACACACACTCTCTCTTACTCACACTCTCTCTTACTCACACTCTCTCTTTCTCACGCATTCACTCTCATACTTTCGGGGTGGAATTTTCCCGTCCCGCCCGCCACAGGAATCGTAGCAGGCAGGACACGGACCATGCAGAGGTCCGTTGACTCTGGACAGGATTTTCTGACCTTGGGGCGAGTGCGGCCGGAAAATCCCACCCTCATTCTTTCTCATATACACTCTCTGTCTCATATATACTCTGTCACATACAATCACTCACTCTTATGCACTCTCACCCTCTCCCTCACACACATTCACTCTCTCCCTAAGACACACACTCTCTCTCCCTCACACACTTACTCACAGTCCCTCACATACTCACTCACTGACTCATTCTGTCCTTCACACACTCACTCTCTCTCACACACACACTCACTCACACACTCACTCACTTCCTCCCTCACTCACTCACTCACTCCCTCACACACTCACTCACTCACTCGGTCCCTCCCTCACTCACTCACTCCCTCACACACTCACTCACTCGGTCCCTCACACACTCACTCACTCGGTCCCTCACTCACTCCTTCACACACTCACTCACTCGGTCCCTCACACACTCACTCATACTCTCTTTCACTCTCTCACTCTCTCACTCTTTGAAGCTTTCATCAACAAGCTGCAATTTCTCAAGTTTCCCTTCCTAACTCTGCTTCCTCGTCCTTCCTAATATTCTGGTGAACCTGCAGTGCAACATTTTTGTTTTCTTTATATCCTTTCTCTTTGAGAATGCTCACACTACACAGCAAGTTCAGACTAATTAGGTTGCCGCAAAATTCCTATACTACCTTTTTTTTATTTTCAGTGCTCCTGAACACAACAAGGATTTGTTTATCTCTGTTTATGGCCCTGTGTATTTTTGCTCCATCTTTGTAAGAACCTGTGTACCTGCAGAATAAGATTCCTCTGCTCCATTTAACATCTTATTTCTGATGTCTGTATTTCCTTTCCCTATTCTTATTTCCAAAATCAATCACTTTACCTTTTTCTATGTTGAACTACACCTGCCCAATCTCTGACCCTTTCTATATTCTACCAGTCTATGTCTTGATATGGGCTTTCACAAGCGACACTCACTCAGTCCCCATGCCTGGGAGGTTTGGAGATTAGTGTCTGTGGTGAACCATAGATGGTTACCACTATGGGTACTGAACCATTGATGGTTACCACTATGGGTACTTGTACATATGTTACTCTTGTTACTGTTGGGGTTAGGGTTGGGGTGTTCCACCTGTTAGCATTGTTCTGTGGTACACTCCGTTTGGCTCCGCCTTCTTATAGGAGTATAAAGGTCACTGCCACTTCCTAGTGGCCCTTAGTCTGGGATAGTATTGTTAAGCAGTATGCTCTATTCTTGTTGCGAATAAAAGCCTTTATTCCCGGGTACGATCTAGCCTCCCGAGTGGATTAATTGCGCATCAGTGTCGCTGAGGGAGAGTTCGGGACACATTTCCTCTTGCCGTGTCTAACACTCCAGCTGCCCCGGCCTCGCTCCTCTTGGCTTCCCTATCAATGAATTGCCATTTGTTCGGATACACTCTTGAAATAACAACAGGAAGGATGATATCGAACATCCCAACTGATCAATATGCTTAAACAGTGAGTGGAACCCCTTACTGAAAGAACAAGAACACTCCTGCCACCCTTTAATGGGCTGGCACCTGCGCGGGAGGATGCAAGTGCGCCTACATCACCTAGAATGCACCCTGACTGATTTGATTTGATTTATTATTGTCACATGTATTGGTATACAGTGAGAAGTATTGTTTCTTCCACGCTATGCGGACAAAGCATACCGTACATAGGGAAGGAAAGGAGAGGGTGCAGAATGTAGTGTTACAGTCATAGCTAGGGTGTAGAGAAAGATCAGCTCAATACGAGGGAGGTCCATTCAAAAGTCTGATGGCAGCAGGGAAGAAGCTGTTCTTGAATCGGTTGGCAAAATAAATGACTGTCAAAATAAATGGCTGCACAGACCGGGGCTCTCGCTCCAGGGTAATCACATCCTGAGCGCTGGAACTTTGCCTTGGAACGGAGCACCACTTTGTGCTTGTTTGTACGCATGTTGAGGCATGAAGTAGCCACCTGAGAGGGTGTGCAATGCTACTCCAGCCAAGGCCTCCCTGAAGACATGGGCCTTGATGATTAGCATTGTGAACAACCCCTTCTCACATCCCCTGCTTAAAGGGTGCATCTTTTATTTATATTTACAAATAAATATTCATAGAAATCATAGAAACCCTACAGTGCAGAAGGAGGCCATTCGGCCCATCGAGTCTGCACTGACAACAATCCCACCTTATTCCTGTAAGCCCACATATTTACCCTGCTAATCCCTCTAACCTACACATCCCAAGACACTAAGGGACAATTTACCACGGCCAATGCACCTAGCCCGCACATCTTTGGACTGTGGGAGGAGCACCTGGAGGAAACCCACGCAGACACGGGGAGAAAGTGCAACTCCACACAGGTTGTAACCCATGCCAGGAATCGAACCCAGGTGCCTGGAGCTGTGAGGCAACAGTGCTAACCACTGTGCCACCGTGCCGCCCAAAAGAAAAAGTTGGGGTAGTACGGAAAAAGATGGCTCTTTGCAAGAAGATGGCTCTTTTACAATGATATGCCCTTTAACAATGATATACCTTTTAACAATGATATTTTCTTTACAAAAGGTGAACAAAATTAAAATTGTAAATGAAATAAGGAAATGCATTTGAAATAACACCAGGAGGGTTGGTCATGCAGCTTTTTAAGAAAAGCAGAACAAATATTTGGTGAATATTAAGTTATCCTTTTTTTTATCCAAACTGAAATATTGCAAATTATCAGATGTAAATGTGAACAGCCGCTTCACTGTAACCAGGTTACCTTTATGCTAAAGGGATTTTGGGAACGGCTGTATTGAAGTGTTCCTTCAGTGAAAGGTTCTAGTTCACTAGAGGTCACTTCTGTTTAAACATATTGTTCATTTGGGAGGTTCGATATTATCCTTCATGTTGTTATTTCAAGAGTGTATCATAACCAGTGGCATTTCATTGACCATTACTTGGTCATGGGTCATACACTTTCAGTGACTGTTGGCATATGAGAGTTTAGATAAGTTTAAACTGTAAAAATGATTCATGTATTGTCGTAAGGAGCAAAGAAATTCACATTACGTTATTCAAACTAACCTGGGCCACATTTTAAAACACGAAACATTAGAAAATAAACTTTGTAATACCTCCCTTACCCATTGATGATTACGCTGCTATTTTGATTTGATTTATTATTGTCACATGTATTGGGATACAGTATTGTTTCTTGTGCACTGTACAGATGAAGCATACCGTTCACAGAGTACATAGGGGAGAAGGAAAGGAGAGGGTGCAGAATGTACATTTTGAGAGTTTAAAAGGGAGTACAGTTTTAAAAACATAGAACAAGAGTAAAAGGTAGAATTAGAGGGTATGCTGGGGACAGTTCGCAAGAGGTTACCTCACTCTGGCGCCATCGTAGATCTAATCTAATTTCCAATAATAGCAGATGATTCAAATTATTCATCTCCACAGGTAGTTCCATAATGTGTTGGCGTCTGTAGCCTATTCTGATTGTGATCTGTGATATTCAACATCCTGGTTTTATTAGATTGTAGCACCATGAGTTGATTTGGAGGGATATGAGTGTGCTGGGCTGGTGTTTCAATGTGGCGCCAGGACTTTCGAATCCACCAGCTGAGGGCAGGCAGACATATCTCCTTCGGAGGGGAACTCGTTACTGAGGTTGCAAGCACTGAATCTGGCGTGGGGGTCCTGCCAGTCCGGTCAGTGGGAAAGGTACCACCAGAGCTCCCTGCCACCGGACTTCATCTCAAAAACAGAGAACTCCAGCTGCAGGATGGAACTGTAATATAAGGCAAATCACAATCTGATTTTTACAAACTTGACGCACTAACCAGGCTTGTTTGAATACCGTAATGTGATATTTTTGCTCCTTATTACAATACGTGAATTATTTTTATGGCTTAAATTTATCTAAATTCTTTAAGTTATTTTAATGGACAGAAATCACACCTTACTTCCAATCACTGCCACGTTCGTTAAAAACTACAGCCCAAATGCCTGAAAATTTAGCTTTTCTTTTTCAAAGCTGATTTCTGTCCAAAGAAAAGATCAAGTTTCAATTATAGCAGAGTATCCGCTTAATAAAAATGCGGGGAGATGCCAGAACCATCTTCATGGCCACGTCTCATTGGATGTGGTCAGTGAGTTGTCGGCACTCGTTAAGTGTTGGCAGGAGGCTCATCGATTGGGGAAGGTATGAAAATCTGATGGTTCTCAGGAGTTAAGCTGAAAGTACACACATAATGGGGAGGAAGATAATCCTGGTGGGGGACGATTATGGGAGATCTGGCAGCAAGCTGACAAAGTTGTTCTAGGACAAGACAATTGTTCACTTTTGCTCCGTAAAAATTACCCTTGAAAACTTGCTTGCAGTTTGGAGCAGCCTCAACTGATGAAGCTATTCTGCATCAGTGTCAATGGACACAGGGTCTGTAATGCCCACTGGTATCTGAAAAGTATATTGGGACCCTACCACCAGAGTAGGAGCCCCGTGTGTAGATTTCAATAAGATCTGTGTTTGACAGAAGCACTTACCGGCCATTTTGAGGCCCACTCAAAAGTCAGAGTTGAACCACAACCAGCTAATTTTTTTTTCTAATTTACATCTGCTTACCACTTTATTTCCAGCACATTCACCAAACCTACCTCCAAGGGGCTGGTAACAATATCAAGCTTTGTAAGCTGAAACAAAGCCTAGTTTATACACTGATTGAAACTTCCTGTATTCTGAGCCAAGAATATATGTCAGACCTGAGTTCAGAACATCACCTAGTGCTAGTATGGAGGTTTAGCAGTTGGATATTTCTCGTACTAAGCTTCCTGTGACTGCTTTAGAAGAATTGTTGATATATGTTTGAATGCTACTTTATTATTTAGGAATTTGCATTAATAATGGCAGTGCGCATAGCATTGGTGCATAGTCCTGAGTTACTGACCTGGGTCATGCCATTAGGGACTGGTATCAAGTGGAGGCCAGACACTTGCTTATTGGGAGGCAAGAAAAATTATAAACATCCCAGTTCCATTGGCACAGTTCTTGGAGCATGCCAGACACCTGGGGCTAGATTTCACATGTCCCCCATGTTTTCGGTGAAGAGGCAGTGGGGAGGAGGCACAAAATAGGGTGGGTGTGCTCATCCTCATAACACAGTAGGTGGGCAGGTGCCAAAATTGGCAGCGCATGCCATTTTTAAATAAATACATACGGGTCAATTGAGCTTGCTAACAAGCCAGCTGACCCCATAAAATGCTGCCCACACCATAACACGGTTGGCTTGGGCAATCGGGTAGGAGAAGGCAGGCTGTTTATGTAAAAGGATTTTAAAAGGGTGGGAAGGAAAGATGATAATATTTTCAGTATGGGTGGAGGAGGGGTGCTCTTTGCACATTGAGGGGTCAGTGCCCCCTAAGTTGTAGCCCCCTTTTTACCCACCTGCCCACCAAAGCTCACCATTCCCATTCCCTGCCGCCCTCACTAAGCTGGACAAACCCTTCCTGCCAGGATCCATAGGAAGAAGTCTCACAACACCAGGTTAAAGGCCAACAGGTTTATTTGGTAGCAAAAGCCACTAGCTTTCGGAGCGCTCGCTGCTCCTTCGTCAGGTAAGTGGGATTTCAGTTCACAAGCAGGGCATATAAAGACACTTTGTGAACTGAAATCCCACTCACCTGATGAAGGAGCAGCGAGCACTCTGAAAGCTAGTGGCTTTTGCTACCAAATACACCTGTTGGACTTTAACCTGGTGTTGTGAGACTTCTTACTGTGCTTACCCCAGTCCACATCAAGGATCCATAGGACCTTTTTAGGACAAGTTGCAGTCCTGGCAGTTCCCATTAATGAGATCTTGGTGTTGCCAGGACTCCCGGAGCTGTCGGCCATTCAAATTAGCCAGCAGCTCCTGAGGGTAGAGCTTGCTCCCCAGTAATGGGCAGTAGTCCCATTCAACACCAATTTAGCATTGCGTGACCGCAGGGTGGGCTGGTATGGAGTGAATCGGCTTCCAGCCAACTTTCCTTCCAGGAAGGGGATGAGTTGCCCTGTGATATACAGTCCCTAATCCCTAGACCAAGGATGGGTACGGCATTGGGAGATCACAGAAAAGGAATAGAAAGGGCTTATAGTACGTTAAAATTCATTTAATACATTTAAATATGATCCCCAAATTAAATAAATACCACACACTCCATGCTAATAATCATCGAACCCCTGGTGCAAAATGAGTCCATTCGGCCCATCAAGTCTGCACCGACCACAATCCCACCCAGGCCCTACCCCCACAACCTCATGCATTTACACTAGCTCGTCCTCCTGACACTAAGGGGCAATTTAGCATGGCCAATCAACCTAACCCGCACATCTTTGGCCTGTGGGAGGAAACCGGAGCACCGAGAGGAATCCACGTAGACACCGGGAGAAGATGCAAACTCCACACAGACAGTGACCCAAGCCGGGAATCAAACCCAGGTCCCTGGTGCTGTGAGGCAGCAGTGCCAACCACTGTGCCACCGTGCCACCCCATGGGTGACTGCTAAAAATATATCATCAAAAATTATGAAGTTAGGAACACCCGTAAGTGGAACATGAAGTTTCACAAGTAAGAAATGTTTATTTTCCATAAGCAGGTGCAGGAAGAAGCAATGCTGTCCTGACACTGCTATCTTTGACAAAATGTAGGAAGTGCAGAATTGTGTTTTAGGAGAATGGGCTGGTTCTGCTCCTACATCTTATGGCTTATGGAGAGTGCATTAATGATAGGGTTAAAGTTTAGCAACATTTATACAGAGGGCAATTGAAAACCTGCCAATTGGTGTGAAGACATTAGCAAATATTGAATAATTAAATGGAATCTGGGCTCTCAACCAAGAATACATAATGAGCTTGGCTCAGAGCCCTTAAATCCATTAGCCTGCTGAAACACCTGAGCCCCAGGGAAAGCATTTCTTGATTGCCAGTGCCAGCTCTCTGATCTATTTTACAGTGTTGATTTACACAAGATGAAGAGGTTTTAATGCTTACAGTATCCACTATTGATACTTTAAATGATTGACACTTCTATCAACCTGTAGTGAAAAGGAGTTTTTTTTTAAAGAAAATGAAAAGTTGGCAATGTATAACTTTCTAAAAGGTTTTTTAAAAAATCACATCCTACTCTCAGAATAAGGTTAGTTGGTTCTATTCACGTGCATGGAAGTGCCATAGCTTGGCATGCAGGGTAGTTGGGGCAGGGGGAGGAATGAGGAACCAGAAGGATTGTTTTGGGAAGTGTACCTTGGCATAGGGGGCATGAGGGACCAATGGGGATGTTTGGGGTGTATATCTTGGGAAGGGCATGAAGGACTATAGGATGTGGGTAAGAGCATGAAGTGGCATGAATGGGGCATGCAGAGTGTGTGGGAGGGTGAAGGGGGTATGAGGAGTGAGGGCCTTTCTGATTTTGTTATAATTGGGACAAAGTCCCTCAGCACATTGTAAACAGCCCACCTCTGCACCCGACAGCCCATCTGGCTGTCTCCGATCATTTTCAGCTGGTCTGACTGTAACTGCACACAACCTAATGCCACCCTACAACTGTTGATTCACCAGAATGAACTCTTCAATTGTAGGCAATAAAATAAAACAAGGCTTACCCCAACTTATAAATCAAAGAAAAATATTTAATAAAGAAACTTCATTACTCCAACGCTTGAGGCCTCACCCTGGGCCATTCTAAACTCCCACAAACCCCAGCAGCTTCTTATTTATACTTGGTCAGCTGACCATCACATCATTTTGTCATTGGTTACATAGTTTACTGGATCAGCTGACCCTTACAGCATGTTATCATTGGTCACACGACAATAGAGCCAATGTTATCATTGGTTACATTCCAACAACCAACACCCCAGGAACGAAAGCGGTTTCCGAGAAGAAACTTTCACCCGAGGCACGCAGGCCAAGCTGGGAATTTTCCTGACTCTGGCTACCTGTCTGAAGGTTGGAAAACCAGCCCTGTGCGTATGTTCCTGTCTCACATTCCAAATTGTTTAAAAGAAACACGAGACTGAGAAACGACTGCATCTGTATCTGGCAAAGCACAAAAAAAAGTTCAGTTAGTTCTGCAGTCTGTTGGCAAGCAATTGGATTCAGGAGGATTGGACAGTTAGAGGTCCTGGTAAGTAAGAGCTATAGCTCCGACCCACTGGGAGTCTTGGCTGGCCACTTCACCGTGGTTAACCTCACAGAAGCAGGGTCAATTGCGGGAGTTTTATACTTTGTGCAGTTTGATGTTCATACTTTAGTAACAATTAAAAGTCAATCATGTTTAAACAAATACAGAAGTTTGATGGATGAAAAACTCCCAGTAACACTTGAAAATCCTTGGATTCCATTCACTGGGGAATTTCTCTAATTTCAACTTTATTGATCTAATCTCATTTAGAAACATTTTTGCACACTTTCAATTAAATTGTTTACTTTTTTTTAGTTTGTTCTTATTTTAAAACTCTATACCCCCATGGTAAAAGTCTGCCGTATCAAATAACTTTAATTAAAAGAAAATATAATTTAAATTAAACTGTACCATATGAAAATCTTCATTATTGGCATCAGTTTCCTGTTATTTGGAGGAATAGCCTAATTTGCGGTTTTCATTAATTTTAGTGATAAAGTGGCCATAAATATGAAGGGAAATTAACAATGGAAAATGCTTTCTTGTGGTGTTGTTTTTCAAATCTGATATTAAACCAAGGGTCTTGCTGCTCTTCAAGTAGGAATAAGAGATCTCATGGCATTATTTTGAATAAGAACAAAGGAGTTTGCTCCACTGTCATGGCTATATGTGTTCCTTAACCGGGAGTTTGGAAGAGTGAGAGGAGATCTCATAGAAACTTATAAAATTCTAACAGGATTAGACAGTGTGGAATCAGAAAGAATGTTCCCCGATTGTGTGTGTGTGTGTGTGTGTGTGTGTGTGTGTGTGTGTGCGCGCGCGTCTGGGGGTGCGGCGGGGGGGGGGGGGGGGGGCAGTGGTTTCAGAACTCATGGGTTAAGGATAAGGGGTTAACCTTTTAGGTTTGAGGTGAGGAGAAATTTCTTCACCCAGAGAGTGGTGAATCTGTGGAATTCACTACCACAGGAAGTAGTTGAGGCCAAAAGGTTGTGTGATTTCAAGAAGAAATTAGATATAGCTCTTGGGGCTAAAGGGATCAAGGGATATGGGGGGAAGGGGGGATCAGGATATTGAATTTGGTGATCAGCTGTAATCAAAATGAATGGCGGAGCAGGCTCGAAGGGCCGAATGGCCCACACCTGATACTAGTTTCTATGTCACCAAAGTAGATTAACTGGTCACAGTTGTATTGCTGTTTGTGAGACCTTGCTGTGCACCAACTGACTACCCCATTTTTCTGCACAATGATAGTGACTATACTTCAAAGCTACCAAATTGGTTTTGGGGCAACCTGATGCAATGAAAGCCTCTGTATCAATGCAAATTTAGTTCTTTCATTCTTTCTTTATGAAACATCTTCTTGGCTTTTGACAGTTGGGGCGGCATGATGGCAGAGTGGTTAACATTGCTGCCTCACAGCACCAGGGACCTGGGTTCAAATCCAGCCTCAGGTCACTGTTTGTGTGGAGTTTGCACTTTCTCCCCATGTCTGTGTGGGTTTCCTCCAATGCTCCGGTTTCCTCCCTCAGTCCAAAGATATGCAGGTTATGTTGGTTGGCCATGCTAAATTGGCCCTGGTGTCAGGGGGATTAGCAGGGTAAATATGTAGGGTTACGGGAATAAGGCCTGGATGTTAGTGTGTGTAGACTCGAAGGGCCGAATGGTCTCCTTCTGCACTGAAGGGATTCTATGATTCTATGAATTGACACTGAATGATAGACTGCAAGATATAGGAACAATGAATTCATTCTGCACAGTTCTGAAGTGTTGTGTGTATCTTTAATAGGTTTTTTTTGCAATGCTAAAGTGTGGTAAAAGCTCCTGTGTTGGCGATGGATGTCCTTCATCATTGACAGCATGTCCTGTGATGTTGCGCCTGTAAGCTTGGTGCTTTCGAAGTGCCACCTTTGTGCTAGGCGATATGATGGCACAGCACTGCTGATACCTTGTATGCTAGCTGAACTGCCACTGGTGGAGTGTACTTCCTCATAATGCCTGCTAACTTTGAACTATGATTTGCTGGATCCTCCTTTCAAGCAACCATTCTCCAGTTGAACTGAAATCTCAACTATTTCTTGGAGTTTAGAACGATCGCTGGCTAGAATTTTTACAGGATCAGCTATGACCTTATCACATGGTAGAGCAGGTTCAAGGAGCTGATCTGCTCCTATTTGGTTTGTTCGTAAAGGACAGAAGAAGCCTTTGGACTGTGTCAATGCTGGCTCTTTGCTCGAACAATCAAAGACTAATCACACTGGTCCACTCTCTCCACCTTCATCTTTCTTTGTTCCAAATAATTTTTTAAAAAGTAAACGATTGTGTTTATATGGCTCATTTCACATCCTCAGTACATCCCTACGCAACTCAGCCAGTAAGGTATATTTGAAGTGTCCCAAAACAGCTATCGGATAAACAACCTGATAATCTGATTTCAGTGATGTTGGTTGCAGGATTAGTGTTGCCTAGATACCAGTTATCTAACTTTCTCTTAAAGTAGGCCAGTGTCTGCTTCAACTGTTCTCCATGGCATAGCATTTTATATTACAACAATCCTCTGTGCAAAGTAATTTATCTTAACGTATTACAGACTTTGTTTAAGCGTCTGTTGTAATGCTTCTCAAAGCACACACAGTTACAGAATATCCAACGCGCTCTTGAATAGCAAGGTGAATATTTCCTTCTGTCTTCCTTTCTGGTCAACCTTAGCTATGATCTGACTCACTAGGGGTGATCTTACCACCGCACCCTGCCAGCTGATGGGTGGGGCACCCGATTCCTCATCTCTCGCGATCTTACCAGCACCAGATATCCAGTGAGGTCAGCCTCACGCACATTTCCAGCATGAGACTGAATAAATTATTTAGGTGAAATGTTAATGCACTTTGAATGTCATTAGCGAGCCCGGGACTGAATCGTCCGGGCTCATTTGCTTCTGTGGTCTCACCAGGCGAGGTTCTCTCTGGCGAGAATCACAGCTGGTCCCCAGCAACAGGGACCAGACGTGATGGCCTCACTGATAGAACTGGGAGGTTGGGGGAAAGGGGGGGGGGGGTGTCCCTTGGGCAGTGTTAGCCTGGCACCCTGGCACTGACCTCCGGGCACTGGGAAGTGCCAAGGGGGCAGGGCCAGACCGGGGCAAGCTGGGCGGTGGGATGGGGGAGCCACTGCATACTCTGCTTGCAATGTGTGGCGGGTAGGTCTGGGGGGACCTGCTGCCACTCTGCAGTTGGGATCGGTGGGGGGAGGGAGGGAGGATCAGTCTGGACTGGATCGGCCCAGGCAGGTGGGTGGAGTCACGATAGGCCATTGGGCCCCCGAAGTAGCAGGGGAGAGGCCTGCTCTAGGTCAGGAAGGCTGAGTGAGAGAGGCAGAGGCTGAGTGACAGGTCCCTCTGCTCTGAGAGCAGAGAGACCTGTGAATGCACAATTGCACCTTCTGCTGTTCTCGGCCAGCTTTCAGGCGATTTAAGCCCCACCCCCTCTCCCTTCAGGTGAGAAATGATTTTTGCTGCTTTTTCACGCACTGAGTGCATAAGATTGCAGATTTGGACTCGCCCAAAAAACAGATCCAAAACTCTCCCATTTTCATGCTCGTCCTGGACTTAGAATGTTTTTCATAAGATCGCCCCCACTGTATCTTAATGTTCAGTCTCAGTCCTGACCTACCATACTATGGGCAGGATTCTCCAATTTCATCCATACCAGCCCTGCTGCCAGCAAGAATGGAGAATTTGGCGCTCAGCCAAAATTCCATTCACTGAGGCGGGACTGGAGAATTCCCACCACGGTCGAAGTCAGAGATTTTCGGCGAATATTTCTCAGAAATGACCTTGAACATCTGTTCATCTTTTGTTGCTGCTGAGCATTTGTGATTTGAATCTCTGACTTCTCTCCCATTGGCCAGTCTATTAAACAGGCCTACTGTCCTGTTGGATGGTACCCCAGCTAGATGACCTCGTACTGTGTGAATAAACTCAGTTCCTTCCAGCACTTACTTACGAACATCCACTGAAAGTATTTGAGACAAGATAATGTTGCACTATTGTTACCAATCAATAGTGATACTCATTACAAATCATTGGCTCATCTGGGCTTACTATACAACTTCATCCTTCTCTGCTCCTCAGTTCTATCTGCAAGCTGGGCTTTAACCCTGTGAACTCACTTTACCTCTCTTTAATACAGCACATCAATTAAACTATACTCCAAAACCTGAGTGGTAAAGAGTTCAAAATCCTCAAATGGGACAGATCCATTACATTGGAATCTGCAAAATCGATAATCTGATCATCTAGCGAATATAGGGAACATGAGAAGTTGTTTCACAACATTAACATCAGTCATTCACTCAGAAATAAATAACACAGCTGCCCAATTATTTTCAAGTTTCCATTGCCCAGAGGCAAAACCTGATGTTCCAATATAAGATTCCCCCTTACATTATCATTCCTCCAACTTCCACTGTCCCAATAGCATGTCAACTCCCCTCTGGAACAAATCAAGTATAATTTTTCCTGGAGAATAGGTTTCTGAATACCTGGGGCTCCCTAATGTGGTACATGTTGTCTATTATGTACCACTGAGCAGAATAGCAGAGGAAACGGAGATGTGGCAAGTTTGCCAGAACACGTTGAGATGCTTCTCATCTTCTGTGCATGCTAAGGTGTCATTTCCTGAACCATAATATATTATTGGTACTCCCACTATCTTGCCAGCACTTAGAATCCCTACAGTGCGGGAGGGGGCCTTGCGAGGGTTCATTGTTAACTTAGCTCCTCTTGTGTGGAGCTTTTTCAGGGTGTGGCCGGTGATTCTAGTTGGGGCCTTAGTTATTTGTTCAGCTATCTTTTCCAACAATAGCATACTCCATTGCCAGAGTCTCAAACATTGATGAAACCAGCAATGATTCAGTGGTTTTTTAATTGTCTGAGGAACATCCAGGGCAGGTTTAATGCTATTACTTTGCGATGATATTCTTATCCTTACAAGTTATAGAATTGATAAAGTGACTTTATTACCATTTCGTCAACATTCTTTTTGGTAAAGCAAAAATGTTGGCTGCTTGTTGTCTGGATATGAAGATTTCCTGCTGGCAACTAAGAACCAGATTTAAAGACCACATGAGTTTCTTTCTAAATCATTAAGCTTAATGCTGACCAATTAGGGATTTTATATACTGCCAGCAAAAGAGAACACATTTCATAATGAACATGTCAGATCTGTTATTGTTTCCGTGGTTGAAATGGGAAGGAAAATATTGTCATCTGCTGGACTAATTTATAAAGTCTTTTTTTCTTGTATGTGCTTTTCAAAATGGACAATTGCCGAGCTGCCAAGATGGCTCCAGCTGTTGCATGCTGGCTTCCAGAAGTTTCAAAGTTAACAAAGCTAACACCTCAAACATCTGGAATGTAACACTCCTTGCATAGCATGAACTCAGCCAACTCAATGGCCCAGTAGGTAATAAGGCTTCTCCAGCCAACTTCAAACAAAGACAACCCTTCACAGATCCTAATCTCCAGTAATGGTGCTAATGCCCTGAGCATTAACTGTTCTAACACAATGGTTTCAACAAGGGGGCTTAATTTAGTCAGCTCAAAACCAGTGTCTCCAAGAACAAAAGGAATCCTGCCTCCAATTGTGTACAGTTCTGGTCACCCTATTATAGTAAGGATATTATTAATCTAGAAAGAGTGCAGAAAAGATTTACTATGATGCTACTGAGACTTGATGGTTTGAGTTACAAGGAGAAGCTGGATAGACTGGGACATTTTTCCCTGGAACGTAGGAGGCTTAAGGATTATCTTAGAGATCTATAAAATAATGAGAGGCACAGATAAGGTAGATCTTTTCCCAAAGGTAGGGGAGTCTAAAACTAGAGGGCACAGGTTTAAGGTGAGAGGGGAGAGATACAAAAGGGGCAATTTTTTCACTTAGAGGGTGGTGAGTGTCTGGAACGAGCTGCCAGAGGCAGTAGTAGAGGCGGGGTACAATTTTGTCTTTTAAAAAGCATTTAGACAATTACATTGGTAAGATCAGTATAGAGGAATATGGGCCAAATGCGGGCAATTGGGACTAGATTAGTGGTAAAAACTGGGCAGCATGGACAAGTTGGGCCGAAGGGCCTGTTTCCATGCTGCAAACCTCTATGACTCTGACTCTAACTAAACAGTTCAAGGTTCCAGTCATGGGACTATTCATTCTTTGCTCAACATCAAGGAGGATTGGACATCAAGGAGGACTGGTGGGAGGTGTGTCACATGCCCACCCCCAAGCTGCACTGTAATATTGTGTAGTGAATTTGAACTCAGACAGTTAGTGTTTGACCCCCCAGAAGAACAGAACTCCGGGGAACAGCCTGTGCATCTTACCATCAAGCCAGTGGCAGCAGAAATAATTCTGGACCGCCTTCAAGAACTGCAACCTGCTGGAACCTTAGAACTCGTGTCTCCAAGACTAACTCATTCTATTGCCTCCCCCTTCATGGAAGTGTCACTCTGGAAAGACGGATGACCCAACAATCAGGCAACCTCCCCTCAGAAGAAACCTTCCATTAGACTTCTGATTCTGGTCTCTGCACACGTGTAAAACCCTAACTTGTATTTTACTGTGCTTGTGCCTTGAACCCTCTTCCTTTTCCTTATCCCTTGTTTATGGTGTGAGTGATAAGGGGTGGACGTTGCGAAACTCCTCTTGTGTGTATGTGTGAGTGCGTCATTTATAGAGGGGAAATCAGAATTTACAAACACGCCTTTTTGTTTACGGACGGGGAATGAGTGGGGAAATCAGGACAGTTTAAATTGACCTCCGACTCTCACCAACTTTTACAGATTCACCATGGAAAGCATTCTTTCTGGTTGTATCACAGCTTGGTATGGCTCCTGCTCTGCCCAAGACTGCAAGAAACTACAAAAGGTTGTGAATGAAGTCCAATCCATCACGGAAATCAGCCTCTCATCCATTGACTCTGTCTACGCTTTCAAAATTTTGGAAGAAATAATGTCGGGAGGAGTTACACAATAAATGGCAGAGCCATCAAGAGTATAGAAACACAGAGGGACCTCGGTGTGCAAGTCCACAAATCCTTGAAGGTGGCAACACAGGTGGAGAAGATGGTGAAGAAGGCATATGGTATGCTTGCCTTTATAGGGCGGGGTATAGAGTATAAAAGCTGGAGTCTGATGATGCAGCTGTATAGAATGCTGGTTAGGCCACATTTGGAGTACTGCGTCCAATTCTGGTCGCCGCACTACCAGAAGGATGTGGAGGCTTTAGAGAGAGTGCAGAGAAGGTTTACCAGGATGTTGCCTGGTATGGAGGGTCCTAGCTATGAGGAGAGATTGGGTAAACTGGGGTTGTTCTCCCTGGAAAGACAGAGAATGAGGGGAGATCTAATAGGGGTGTACAAGATTATGAAGGGGATAGATAGGGTGAACGGTGGGAAGCTTTTTCCCAGATCAGAAGTGACGAGCACGAGGGGTCACGGGCTCAAGGTGAGAGGGGCGAAGTATAACTCAGATATTAGAGGGATGTTTTTTACACAGAGGGTGGTGGGGGCCTGGAATGCGCTGCCAAGTAGGGTGGTGGAGGCAGGCACGCTGGCATCGTTTAAGATTTACCTGGATAGTCACATGAGCAGCCTGGGAATGGAGGGATACAAACGATTGGTCTAGTTGGACCAAGGAGCGGTACAGGCTTAGAGGGCCGAAGGGCCTGTTTTCCTGTGCTGTACTGTTCTTTGTTCTTTGTACACTTCCCGATGCCTTGGCAAAGCAGCCAGCATAATTAAGGACTCCGCGCACCCTGGACATTCTCTCTTCCACCTTCTTCCTTTGGGAAAAAGATACAAAAGTCTGAGGTCACGTACCAACCGACTCAAGAACAGCTTCTTCCCTGCTGCTGTCAGAATTTTAATGGACTTACCTTGCATTAAGTTGATCTTTCTCTACACCCTAGCTATGACTGTGACACTACATTCTGCACTCTTTCGTTTCCTTCTCTATGAACGGTATGTATAGCACGCAAGAAACAATACTTTTCACCATATGTTAATACATGTGGCAATAATAAATCAAATCAAATCAAAATCTTATCCATAACACCGAGCACCTCACGATTAACTTGTATCACTGTACATCATGATGTGGACAGAATTCCCACTCACCTGAAGAAGGGTCTTGGAGCTCCGAAAGCTTGTGTGGCCTTTGCTACCAAATAAACCTGTTGGACTTTAACCTGGTGTTGTTAAACTTTTCACTGTACATCCCCACTGCAGGTACAAGCAATGCTGGTGTCATCCATGTTTCTGTTGTATGTATTGCAGTTAGTTAGGCATTCCTATTTTCTTCACTGTTGTGGCAAAGTAGTAGCAACATCTCATGATTGGGATTGCTTCAAATGCAAATGCTATAATTGAGCCAGAGACAAGCTTATTGCCTAATTAGTGACACCAAGAGATACTGGGGGCAGGGACAGGGTGAGCACCAAAGGTAGATGGCATCCATGATGGGAAATGCCACTGCCCTGCAGAAGAGAGGAGGCAGCACCGCAGAAAGTCAGAAACCTCAACAAGCATCAACAACTGAAAGGTAGGGCACCTGATCTGGGGCAAAATCCCCTCATTCTTAAAGCTTTGATTTTTTTTAAAAAAAATCTCTAGACGGTTCACTGCACTGAAGCTGGCAGCTGTGGACTAACATGCGGCAGACTGATTGAGTTTGGTGATTTACAAATTGAAAAATGCCCTCTGGCTCTTTGCAACTCGTTCTCAAGGTGCTTTTCAGGTAGTTAATTGGAGGTGAGCAGGTTCCTGACTCCTTCCCTATAATAACTCCTCAGAGGCCAATGTCCCTTCACCAGATTCTCTTTATTTCCAAACTCAATTCCACTGCTGGAGTACATCAGGTACAAAGTCAGAATCTGGAGTGTTAGTAGACCTGACATTCACATATTTATATACAGATGAGGTTCCCTGATTGGGCAGGCAATTATGACCTCAATCAAGGGAGTTCATTTTTCAAGAGGCCAACCAACCTCATGGGTTCGTTGAAGTCATTACATCCCCGACACTCATTTTGAAAATCTCCCTCAGGCATTGGAACACTTGCATGGGAGCACTGTAGTTATAAATGCTCTTGAAGGATGGATATGGTCTGTAGAATTATCAAGCAGCGAAGTTACTAAATTGAAAACAAGGACTTTCCTGTGTCAGTGAAAGGTAAAATAACTCAAGCTGTCAAAGTTATTTAAATTCCAAAGCCTGCTTTAAAAAAAGGCCTGTCTTATATCTGTGGGCAAGATGAGAGGTTACGTGACACCAGGTTATAGTCCAACAGGTCACAAGCTTTCGGGGCGCTGCTTCTTCGTCGGGTGAAATGATATCTGTGGGAGTTGAAAAGAATTGTTCTAGTAGTTACAATAGCTATTTGTTGATATAACATTAAGGACCATCATTATATTATTATTAATGTTTGGCTGGCTTTACAGAACCTATTATTAGCACAGTAGGTGGTTGCAAGTTCACAGTTTGATTGACAGCTCAAAGTATTTTTAAAGGATTTGCTGTCTTTGATGTGGGGTTAAAAATACAATTGTTTGTTTTATAAAGTCTTAAATACTTGAGATGATTTAATTCTTATGAATGGGTTTGATGGCTGGGGCTTTTTTATGCAGTGAACTCTGTAATAGATATATAGAACTTCAATTTTCATCTCACTAGGCCTCCTGAGATTTTCCCATGGTGGGTACTGGGTAGCATGGAGGGTGTCAGGGCAAAGGTGAGTTGGTACGGGTTAGCATGAGTTGGCATTAAGGTGGCATAGGGACGGTAAGGAGCCATGGGTGTAGGTGGAGTCATGAGTTGGTATGAATTGGCATGTGTGAGACATGGGGATTGGGTGAGGGTGTGTGTTTAACAAAACATCTCAGACAAAGTTCCAGAGAACTGAGCAGGTCTTTAAAACAGCACGCCTTCGCACTCAGCGGTCCCTGTGGCCACCTCCATTCTGCATCCTGTCTGCACCCCGCTGCTTCCTCCTCCCCCACCCCGGCAGTCTCTCCTGATGTGAGCACGGTAAAATGGGAGATTTCTCGACTCACGCCACCTAATTTGTGATCGACAATCCAGGCCTTTATGTCTGTTTCGTATAGTCCCACTGAGCAGTGGAAAAAACCTAACACTTTGCCAACTTTTGACTTCCTTAGGTTTAATGTTTTTTAAAAAAAGCCCAAAGCTCTCAAGTATACGTTCAGAACTGTAAAACTGGAGAACAGTTTAGATTCTTTAGACAGTGGCAAGTTTCTCTATGGTTGACCTATGTTTGATGCTGAGGGAGCTGTTGAAAGACTATCAGCTGCTAATTTACCTTATTTGATGAAAAGTAGAGAATGTATCTTGGGTCTAAAATCAAATCGCAAGAAGAAATATTAAGGAAATGCATCGAATGTTCCCTCATTAACAGAGAAGGAAATCTTTGAGTACGGTTTCTTTGTCTTGGCCCCACTTTATATATTTTTCTGTCATTTATTTCAGAGATCCAGTACATGGGGAAATGTGTTTTGTTTAGTGTATACTGCTAATTTTACTATGGAATACTCAACAATAGAAAATTGCAGGAAACAATTTTGAGAAAAGGTATGTGATTTGATACTGCAAAGGAAATGAAAGCATGCCAAGGATTTACAAGACTGCTCCATATCTGATCTTGAACGAGCTGCACACCATTGTGGTTGTTGGCTGGACCAATATGTGCTCAACATTTCTGTAGTTGCAATCCACACTTAAATAGACCCCTGTTGGACCATGTTTCCATTTCTATTTCCCCAATGTCGCTTCTTTTACTCCTCCCTTCGACCTCATTTACTGAGCAAAATAACAATTTCCAGGTTTTAGCTGATGTCCCTGTAAAGTTCAGCAAAAGGCTGAGCTCTGAGATCAGTCCGAATACCAGCAGCCTGCAAACATCGGGGAGGCGATGGTCTCGTGGTATTATCACTAGACTATTAATCCAGAAACTCAACTAATGTATCAGGGATCTGTGTTCGAATTCCACCATGGCTGACGATGGAATTTGAGTTTACTGAAAAAGAAATCTGGAATTAAGAATCTACCAATGACCATTGTCGATTGTCAGAAAAACTCACCTGGTTCACTGCCTCACTTCCTTTAGGGAAAGAAATCTGCCATCCTTACCTGGACCGGCTTACATGTGACCCCAGGGCCACAGCAATGTGGTTGACTCTCAACTGCCCTCTGAAATGGCCTAGCAAGCTCTTCAGTTCAAGGGCAGTTAGGGATGGACAATAAACATTGTCCAGCCAGTGACACCTATGTCCCATGAATGAATAAAAAAAAGTTATTTAATGAACTTTGATACAAATTGTTCACCTTCAAAAAACATTGAGGACTGGGAAATGAACTTTTTCTGTATCAGGCAACCAAGGTCAACAGTAAGATTCCCAAGTATAACAAGTTGAAATACAGAGCAAAGCTCCTTTGACTATGTCCTGCAAGGTCCCTCGATTCCTTTAATAGAAGAACCTCAATTTTCATCCCATCAGCCCGTGTTGAATTTCAACTCAAGTTCCACATGCAGGGAGGCAGTGGCTGGTGTAATGATATTGTCACATGAGTACTGACCTAGAGACCCAGGGTGATGGCTTCGAATCCCACCACAGCAGATGGTGAAATTTGAATTCATTAAGAATCATTGTTGATTGCCATAAAAAGCCTGGTTCACTAATGCCCTTTAGGGAAGGAAATCTGCCATCCATACTTGGTCTGCCCTACATGTGACTCCAGACCCACAGCAATATGGTTGACTCTTAACTGCCCCTGAAATGGCCAAACGAGTTACTCAGTTGAAGGGCTGTTAGGGATGGGCAATAAATGCTGGCCTTGCCAGTGATACCCATATCCTGAATGAATAAATTTTAAAAATTACTTGTGAACGATTGTTATCTAATTCATTGTACCACTGGGTTCCGAGGCACTATAAATTATTATATCTGTATTGATCTGATTCAATTATTACTGTCACTATTGATGCAATTCTTACTATCAGTACGAGGTTAAGCTTGAACTTGAAATATATTTATATCTCTTCCAATTGCAGTGTGGGCACTTGAAATCAGAGAGCACTTCAGAGTAACTGGTAGCCTTAGTCTTTCAATTATTTTAAACCATAAAATTCTCTTGCGCTGCCAATTTTCACTTGTATTCAAAGGTACATCAAGCATTATATTTCCAAAGTATTTTGGAATTGTGAAAATCATTTACTTATATTAATGCATTAATGGAAGGACATTTGAAAACGGACTTTGGAAAACAGAGATTTATAAAAGAAAGCTCTCCAAAGAGAACTATTGAAAGATAAAGATCAAATAAAAGGAAAAGGCTGGAAACTTGAAACATAACCACAAAGTGTTGGGAACACACAACAGGTCAGTCAGTATCTTGGACAGAACAGGAAAGTTAACAGCCCAGGTTTAATCCCTCATCAGAAAAATAAAAATTGCCGATGTTCAGAATTTAAAAAGGAACACATACACACCATGCACATGCGCACACATATACTTACACGCATCCATGCAGAGAAACCACACACAGACGCATATGCACACCCACACTGAAATACACAGGGTTCTCCATACACACATGCAAACACAGAAAGATGCACACACTCACATGTTCCCACACAAAGACACACATGCAAACACACACAGGCATGCTTAACAGAGGAAGGAGAGTGATCTGTTTCAATAGCAAACAAGGAGAGGGTTAAATGGCTAAAGTGATATTAACATGACATAATAGGATGTAATAAAGGAAATGAAAGACATTAAAGTGGCAGATGTGTGAATAATTGAGGTAATGGGGAGGAGGGGAATGAGGCAGGTCAGAAATGGAAATTGGTAAAGCTGTAACATTGAATACAATGCGACTGGCTGAGAGAAGAATAGCAAGCTGCTATCACAGTTGAAGACTTTGCCACCATGGTAGTGATCAGACAGTAGGTCCCCACTCCAAAGGACAAACTTTCTTCCTCAGCCCCCAAAGCACCGACACTTAAAGATAAAATGATAAAAATGATCATGATAAAACTGAAGATAAAATTACAAATAAATCTCTCCTTGGTCAGTTAATATGGCAGACAAGGTAAATACAGAGTATTGCTTCATGTCAATTCAATGACTGTAGGGCAAAGTTGCAAATAATTCAAAATGGCAACGTGCAAATTTAGGGCTTAAGTCAGGAGGTTTTTTTCCCCCTCAAGCAAAGTGATTATTCTTGCCAAGTATCAGTGTTTCGTGCTGCTAGTGTTAGGATGGACTTGTTCAGTGGACTGTATGTACTGACACAATAAGAAGCCTCACAACACCAGAAAGTCCAACAGATTTATTTGGAATCACGAGCTTTTGGAGTGCTGCTCCTTCATCAGATAACTGGTCTGAAAGCTCGTGATTCCACATATACCTGTTGGACTTTAACCTGGTATTTGAGACTTCTTATTGTGCCCTCCCCAGTCCAATGCCAGCATCTTCACATTATACTGGCATAAGTCAATGGTGATGAGCCCTCACTGTTCCATTGTAAAAAGTAACACATTCATCTGCTAGACAATGGGCCGGATCTTCCCCAGAGTAAATCGCCATTGAATTACAATTCCACCCCTTTTTGTTATCTTCCACTGGAGTTCCTCATTTCTTGTCCAGACATCCGAACTGAGAAATGTCGAGCATACCTGCTTCTGGTGTCCTTTCTTCATAGGATAGGATCACTGGGGAAGCCAAGCCCATGTCCCCTTGTCATGGTCTAGCTGCCAGATACCAGTAAGTTTAAAAATCCCGGCCATTTTGACAAGCTAGGAAGAGAAGGTAAGTGTGTGAGAATTTAGGGTGACAGGTAAGTGGGTGAGGGAGTAGAGTGAGTTGGAGGAAGTCAGGGTTTTGGGGGTGGGGGTACTCTGGGGAGGGGGGGTTGGGAGGAGTCGTTGGATGGTCATGGTATTCAGTTTTGAGGAGTAACCCGTGGGCTCGGGGGAGTTAGTTGGTCAGAAGAAGTCGGAGATGGGGAATAGTCAAGGGATACGGTGGGGGTTGGGGGCAGTCAAGGGGATAGGGAGAATTGATGGGTTAGGGGGATGGTCAGGTGGTCAGGAGGCTAGTTGGGTGGTCAGGGGTTGGGGTCCAGTAGGGAGTTGTGGGGGTCAGTAGAATTTACCCAGGAGTTAGAACTGATTTTAATCCTGCTAACCTTTCCTGGGTAACTATTCTGCTAAGTGCGTCAGAACCATCCAAAGTCTCCAACTTTAACTCAGCGTTTTGGATGGGAATTGCCCAATGGAAGTTGAAACTTCCATTGAAAATGTCTGGGTTAAACTTACTGGTATACGACAGCTAGTGCCAGTTCTAGGGGACTTCTGAGGGGTCCGTTAGCACCTCTTCTGTGGTACAAATATCCAGTGAAGGGAAAATTTGGGTCTGTATATATAGCAATATAATTCCTCCCTTGTGAAAAATGTGTTTTTATTTGTAGCGAAAAAACATCCCTCCCTCTTTTTCACAAACGATGTACCCTATGTTGCTCACTTTGTGCTTTGTGAATTCTGTTTTAGCTCTCACAATCCACAATGAGTTAAGCTTGGAAAGAATTCCTACTTTTTCCACACCTTGTGAGTGGTTTTAATTTGGAACTTTGGGCTTACCTGAGGGACAGCTGTGACAGAGCCCATTGCTTTCCCTCATTAGGGAGAAACATTGTTGCTGGCATCCATCTTGCAATTGTGTCATATCTCTAACAAGTGCAAGAGTGTTCTTGTGGTCACATGAACTCGCAGAAAAGGAGTTGTAAAAGTACAAGTTTAATACGACGATGAGGTTATGTGTAGTTGAGAATTCTGATTAATTATGCCACAAAGTAAATTACCCAGGCCGGGTGATAATACCAAAAGATAAAGGTGTCTTTTGGTATTAGAGCTGGTTTAAACTGGTTAGAGAAATGCTGAATCATAAGAAGCCATTTTTGAGAGAGAACTTCCGTAAAACGGGCAGACGAATGACATCAATATTTGAAGGTGTCAATATATGATTAATTGAAGGACATGCCATTGTTAGATTGACAGAACAGTGAATGAATGAAATTGCTTTTAATTAAGTGCTGGGCTGTATAATCTGATAACGAAAACTATAACCAATTCTGTTCTTTGGCATGAAATCTGAGATCTTTTGCGAAAGCCTGCTAGCTCATTCGCTGTGTAGGTGGAACCATTGATCTCCCATTTTGGCCAAAATGAGATTTGTCTTGTCCTAATTGTATGTTTGTCTGAATATTGTTAATTTGTAATGTTTATGATTCTAACATTTCAATGTTTTAATAAAACTAGTCACATTGAAGAATTTCATTGAACTGAATAAACTTTTTTAGCCTTTGTGAAATGAAATGTTTAATGAAAAGATTCAGTCTTTAAATTAATCAGGCCACCTAAAAGAATTTCCCACATCAGTATGTGATTTTAAAATGTGGCTTACTTTTGAAATTATTCCTGCCCAGACTAATTGACTGAAGGAAATGTTCTTGCACTGGGCGTGTGAAGGAAACACAAAGTTTATTTGCAGGGTGTGCGGCATTCAGTTCTGCCTCAATACCAGCCCCTCGGTGACTTCTTGTAAATAATGAGATTTTTTGGGTGGGAGGCAATTTATTAAAATAAACAAAATTCAGAACTATGCAGCTCTGTAAATTGGATGGTCTCTGATCTCAAAAACATTAACAAGGCATTGGCTAGTGGAATGTATTTACCCCGACACTGACGTCTCCAATCAGAGCAAAGCTGCTAATCGATTTTCTTTATTAAAGGTCTTACTTGCATATATCTTACTTAAATATTCGTATTTCCTGTACTTTTAATTAGCTGTAGGCCCATATATTTTTTAAGATAAAATTGTGTACAGGCACAAGCACTGGCTGCTATGGGACCTCACGTAGGGCTGATCGTGTTGAGTGGTTAATTGGTTCACTCTCGGTATTGAGTTTTATGGGGAATGGTTTTAATATTTGAATAAGCAGCAATTTTTTAAAAGCAGTTTAATGCCGTAACTGACGTGGAAAATTGTAGTGAGAGATGTGACTCTGTATGCTTTTAGCAAAAAGGGGCGAGGGGTGGGGAAGGAGTATTGCACCGGCTATGATGGCACCAGGGGCTGCCTGAGAAAACAAGGCGACAATTTATTGCAACTTATGTAATTTATTGGAAATGTTTAATTTCAGATAAATTCTGATTGTGTTTTGGCTACTAACAAAACACAGAAGAAGAAAAGATCTTCAGGCCCACCAAACCTGCTCATTTCACATAGGAATATAACACCAGAAGTAGGCCATTCTGCCCCTTTAGAAAAAGGCTGCTCTGGATATCAGCTCAACTTATAAGAACATAAAGAGGAGCAGGAATAGGCCATCTGGCCCCTCGGGCCTGCTCCGCCATTCAATAAGATCATGGCTGATCTTTTCGTGGACTCAGCTCCACTTACCAGCCCACTCACCATAACCCTTAATTCCTTTACTGTTCAAAGATTTATCTATCCTTACCTTAAAAACATTCAATGAGGTAGCCTCAACTGCTTCACTGGGCAGGGAATTCCACGGATTCACAACCCTTTGGGTGAAGAAGTTCCTCCTCAACTCACTGCTAAATCTGCTCCCCCTTATTTTGAGGCCATGCCCCCTAGTTCTAGTTTCACCTGCCGGTGGAAACAACCTTCCTGCTTCTATCTTACCTATTCCTCTCATAATCTTGTGTTTCTATAAGATCTCCCCTCATTCTTCTGAATTCCAATGAGTATAGTTCTAGTGTACTCAGTCCCTCCTCATAAGCCAACTCTCTCAACTCCGGAATCAATCTAGTGAATCTCCTCTGCACCCCTCCAGTGCCAGTATATCCTTTCTCAAGTAAGGAGACCAAAACTGTACAAAATTGTTATCCAACAAAAATCTATGGATCTCAAGTCTTGGAAATTTCAATTGGCTCTGCATCTGCAGCCTTTTGGAGGAAAGGGTTCCAGGTTCCTATTATACTTTGTGCATACTCTGTGGGCAGCACAGTGGTTAGCACTGTTACCTCACAGCGCCAGGGACTCGGGTTCAATTCCCGGCTGGGATCACTGTCTGTGTGGAGTTTGCACATTCTCCCTGTGGGTTTCCTCCGGGTGCTCCGATTTCCTCCCACAGTCCAAAGATGTGTGGATTGGAGATGATTGGCCATGATAAATTGCCCCTTAGTGTCTGGGGGACTAGCTGAGGTAAATGCATGGGGTTATGGGGATAGGGCCTCGGTGGGATTGCAGTCGGTGCAGACTTGATGGGCCGAATGGCCTCCTTCTGCACTGTAAGATTCTATGAAAGAAATGCTTGCTTCTATCTGGAATAGCCTGACTCAAATTTTGATGTAATGCTGCCTTGTTCTGGATTCCCCCACCATGTATTATGGTCAGTGGTGAAGCAGTGGTGCTTGTTGCTAGGATCACAGGAAGCTACCCACAAGGCTCTAGTGATCTCTGTGGCATGGACATCACTATTCCCAACATCATTTTCAATGTGGAGCCCAGTAAGAGGATCTCCAACGTTCAGTAACAGTGATGTCATCAAGCAGGATCTGCAGTCAATCACGCTGAAGTTCTCTCAAAAACAACAAAACAGGAAGTAAAATACCACAATCTCATACTTTTAAGAATTTACATATAATGAAATAAGTGATTGGGACAAATGTATGCGTTTTAAGGAGGGATTAAAAATATCATCAACAAATCTTTTAAAAATGTTACCTTTAAAAATGTGAAACTTCTTACCATTATGGAGAAATTTGACATTCAACAAATATAAAATTATTCGTCCAGGGCCAGTGAGGCTGTTCAGAACTAACAAACTTAGTATGCTGCTAGGAGTCCAGTTGCACTTCATTCAACAAGGTGTAACATTTTGGAATGGCACGTGGCACAATGGTTAGCACTGCAGCCTCACAGGGCCAGGGGGCCTGGTTCAATTCAGGCCTTGGGCGACTGTCTGTGTGGAGTCTGCACATTCTCCCCGTGTCTGCCTGGGTTTCCTCCGGGTGCTTCGGTTTCCTCCCACTGTCAAAAGATGTGCAGGCTAGGTGCATTGGCCATGCTAAATTGCCCCTTAGTGTCTCCAGATGTGTAGGTTAGGAGGATTAGCGGGGTAAATATGTGGGGTTACAGGGATAGGGCCCGGGTAAGATGCTCTATTTGAGAGTCAGCACAGACCTGAAGGGCCAAATGGCCTCCTTCTGCACTGAAGGATTCTATGATTCTAAGAGTTTTTCCATTAATACTAAGAGTGGGAAAGTGAAAGTTTCCATCAGTTCAATAATTTTCCATTGGTTTCAGTCTGGGGTGCCTCAGAACATACACTACGGCAAAGCATCACAAATCACTGGCAACTACTTCTGGATTTCTACATTTAAGAGAACAAACTCTAGAAGTTATTGCTGCTTTCGGAGGAGTAATGGCACTGGATGAAGATGGTTTAATTGTGATGTCTCAGTAGCATAGGGCCTATTCCATACCTGTGTTTGATCATTTTTAAATTCTATGCATAGAATAATTCTACTCCAAGCTAGATCTTTGTCCACCTCCTTGTTACAGCAGCTAATCACCTCAGTATTAAATCAGTTTTGCATCTATTGAAAGTGGTAACGTTCTACACTTTTGTCTTTATGGCCAAAAAAACATTAATGATACTAAAAGTATTTTTTAATAACGGCCCTTTATTGTGGAAAATCTCACTGGGGAATCAGGTGCATCTACCAAACCTCAGTCTGACTAAAATTGCCAGTTCCAACACACCACCCATGTTCAGCATTAACTGGTGTATTCTCTGCCACAAACATGTTTTCCCAAGGATGGGTGGAAGCAACACTTTACTTCCTGAGGGTGAGTTTCAAGCACAACTTTCTTTCAACCCGACCTGCAAGAAACCTGTAAAAAAAAATAATAATTTGGATTACAATCATTGCAGCTGGTTTTGAATTGTTTTTTGTAAAACAGTGATAGAGTGAAAAATAATCTTTTACTTTTACTGCACATTTGCCAGTGGCGTTGTGTTGAAAGGTTCATGAAAGACTCCAAATGTTTTCCCCCAGACTCATAGGAAATTAAATTGCTTGCCTGTCACATGCTGCTGAATCTACACCCGTCTAGAGTTAGTTACACTAATCCCATTCAAATGGACTATATTTTATTGTCCATCTTCTAACATCTCAATTACTTCCTGCAGCTTCACTGTAACATTCTACCTGAAGTGCCATGTCATTCACCATTTTGGACTAAAATTTTGAAATG